>NC_054471.1:692458-772458 GCF_017639515.1 Carcharodon carcharias | reverse complement strand
CCCTCATAATCACACACACAAGCTCACAAACACACACCCTCACAAACAAACACACAACCTCACAAACACACACCCTCACAAACACACACCCTCACAAACACACCCTCACAAACAAACCCTCATAAACGTACACACACTCCCTCGCAAACACACCCCCTCACAAACAGACACACACATTCACAAACACACACCCTCACTAACACACACACACACACTCACAAACACACACACACACACTCACAAACTGACACCCTCACAAACACACAACCTCACACACACACACACTCACAAACACTGCCCTCACAAACACACACCCTCACAAACACACAACCTCACACACACACACACACTCACAAACACACACACACACACTCACAAACACACACACACACACTCACAAACTGACACCCTCACAAACACACAACCTCACACACACACACACTCACAAACACACAACCTCACACACACACACACACACACTCACAAACACAGCCCTCACACACACACACCCTCACAAATAACCACCCTCAATAACGCACACCCACACAAACACACATCCTCACGAACAGACACACACACCCTCACAAACACACACCCTCACAAACTGACACCCTCACTAACGCACATACACACTCTCACAAACACACAACCTCACACACACACACCCTCACACACACACACTCTCACAAACACACCCCCTCACAAACACACACCTTCAATCACACACACCCTCACAACGACACACACACCCTCACAAACACACACACTCACAAACACACACTCTCACAAACACACAACCTCACAAGTACACAACCTCACAAACACACAACCTCACAAACACACACTCTCACTAACACACACAACCTCACAAACACACACTCTCAATAACACACACAACCTCACAAACACGCACTCTCAATAACACACACACACCCTCACAAACACACACCCTGACAAACACATACACTCACCCTCACAAACACACAACCTCGCAAACACACAGACATACACACCCTCACAAACACACCCCCTCCAAACACACAACCTCACAAACGCACACACACCCTCACTAACACACACCCTCAAAAAGACACTCACACACCCTCATAATCACACACACACATCTACACAAACACATACACTCACCCTCACAAACACACCCCCTCCAAACACACAACCACACAAACAAACACACAACCTCACAAACACACACCCTCACAAACACACACCCTCACAAACACACAACCTCACAAACAAACACACAACCTCACAAACACACACCCTCACAAACACACACCCTCACAAACATACACCCTCACAAACACACAACCTCACAAACAAACACACAACCTCACAAACACACACCCTCACAAACACACACCCTCACAAACACACCCTCACAAACAAACCCTCATAAACACACACACACTCCCTCGCAAACACACCCCGTCACAAACACACAACCTCACAAACAGACACACACACTCACAAACACTCACCCTCACTAACACAGACACACACCCTCAGAAACACACACTCTCAATAACACACACATACCCTCACAAACACAAACCCTCACAAGCACACACACACCCTCACAAACACAGCCTCACAAACAAACCCTCATAAACACACACACACTCCCTCGCAAACACAGCCCCTCACAAATACACAACCTCACAAGCAGACACACACCCTCACAAACACTCACCCTCACTAACACACACACACCCTCACAAACACACACTCTCACTAACACACACACACCCTCACAAACACACACCCTAACAAACACACACCCTCACAAACACACACACAAACACTCACAAACACACACTCTCACTAACACACACACACCCTCACAAACACACACACACCCTCACAAACACACACACACCCTCACAATCAAACACCCTCACAAGCACACACCCTCACAAACACACACATACCCTCACAAACACAGCCTCACAAACAAACCCTCATAAACACACACACTCCCTCACAAACACAGCCCCTCACAAATACACAACCTCACAAACAGACACACACCCTCACTAACATACACGCACCCTCACAAACACACAATCTCACTAACACACACACACCCTCACAAACACACACCATCACTAACACACACACACACCCTCACAAACACACACCCTCACAAACACACACACACACCCTCACAAACACAGACACACCCTCAAAAACACACACCCTCACAAACACACACACACACCTTCACAAACACACACCCTCACACACACACACACACACACATCCTCACAAACACACATCCTCACAAACACACCCCCTCACAAACACACACCTTCAATCACACACACCCTCACAACGACACACACACCCTCACAAACACACACACTCACAAACACACACCCTCACAAACACACAACCTCACAAGTACACAACCTCACAAACACACAACCTCACAAACACACACTCTCAATAACACACACAACCTCACAAACACGCACTCTCAATAACACACACACACCCTCACAAACACACACCCTGACAAACACATACACTCACCCTCACAAACACACAACCTCACAAACACACAGACATACACACCCTCACAAACACACATCCTGACAAACACACAACCTCACAAACGCACACACACCCTCACTAACACACACCCTCAAAAAGACACTCACACACCCTCATAATCACACACACACATCTACACAAACACATACACACCCTCACAAACACACACCCTCACAAACACACAACCTCACAAACAAACACACAACCTCACAAACACACACCCTCACAAACACACACCCTCACAAACATACACCCTCACAAACACACAACCTCACAAACAAACACACAACCTCACAAACACACACCCTCACAAACACACACCCTCACAAACACACACATACTCTCACAAACACACCCTCACAAACAAACCCTCATAAACACACACACACTCCCTCGCAAACACACCCCGTCACAAACACACAACCTCACAAACACACACACACCCTCACAAACACACACCAACACACACACACACTCTCACAAACACATTCGCTCATAATCACACACACACACCTTCACAAACACACACATACACCCTCACAACCATACACTCTCACTAACACCCCCACATGTCCTCACAAACACACACTCTCACTAATGCCCACACACCCTCACAAACACACACACACACCCTCACAGACACACACCCTCATAATCACACACACACACCTTCACACACACACTCACCCTCACAAACACACACACACCCTCACAAACACACACCCTCACAAACACACACCCTTACTAACACACACATACCCACACAAACACACACCCTCACAAACACACACACACACAAACACACACACACCCTCACAAACACACACACACAAACACACACACACCCTCAAAAACACACACACACCCTCACAAACACACACATACCCTCACAAACACACATCCTCACAAACACACACACACCCTCACAAACACACACACACCCTCACAAACACAGCCTCACAAACAAACCCTAATAAACACACACACTCCCTCGCAAACACAGCCCCTCACAAATACACAACCTCACAAACAGACACACACCCTCACAAACACTCACCCTCACTAACATACACGCGCCCTCACAAACACACAATCTCACTAACACACACACACCCTCACAAACACACACACTCCCTCACAAACACACACCCTCACTAACATACACGAGCCCTCACAAATACACAATCTCACTAACACACCCACACCCTCACAAACACACACACACACCCTCACAAACACACTCCCTCACAAACACACACCCTCACAAACACAGACACACACCCTCACAAACACAGACACACACCCTCACAAACACACATCCTCACAAACACACACCCTCAATCACACACACCCTCACAACGACACACACACACACACACACCCTCACAAACACACAACCTCACAAACACACACCCTCACAAACACACACCCTCACAAACACACACACAGACCCTCACATACACACATCCTCACAAACACACACCCTCCAAACACACAACCTCACAAACACACACACACCCTCACAAACACAGCCTCACAAACAAACCCTCATAAACACATACACTCCCTCGCAAACACAGCCCCTCACAAATACACAACCTCACAAACAGACACACACCCTCACTAACACTCACCCTCACTAACATACACGCGTCCTCACAAACACACAATCTCACTAACACACACACACCCTCACAAACACACACACACACCCTCACAAACACACTCCCTCACAAACACACACCCTCACAAACACAGACACACACCCTCACAAACACACATCCTCACAAACACACACCCTCAATCACACACAACCTCACAAACACACACCCTCACAAACACACACCCTCACAAACACACACCCTCACAAACACACACACAGACCCTCACATACACACAACCTCACAAACACACACCCTCCAAACACACAACCTCACAAACACACACACACCCTCACAAACACAGCCTCACAAACAAACCCTCATAAACACACACACTCCCTCGCAAACACAGCCCCTCACAAATACACAACCTCACAAACAGACACACACACTCACAAACACACACCCTCACAAACACACACCTTCACAAACACAGACACACACCCTCACAAACACAGACACACACCCTCACAAACACTCACCCTCACTAACATACACCCTCAATCACACACACACTCACCACGACACACACACACACACACACACTCACCCTCACAAACACACAACCTCACAAACACACACCCTCACAAACACACACCCTCACAAACACACAGACCCTCACAAACACACACACAGACCCTCACATGCACACATCCTCAGAAACACACCCCCTCCAAACACACACCCTCACTAACATACACGCGCCCTCACAAACACACAATCTCACTAACACACACACACCCTCACAAACACACAACCTCACAAACACACACACACCCTCACAAACACACACTCTCAATAACACACACACACCCTCACAAACACACACTCTCACTAACACACACACACACCCTTACAAACACACAACCTCACAAACACACACACACCCTCACAAACACACACCCTCACTAAGACACACTCACTCACCCTCACAAACACACACCCTCACAAACACACCCCCTCACAAACACACAACCTCGCAAACACACACCCTCAAAAACACACACACACCCTCACAAACACACACTCTCAATAACACACACACACCCTCACAAACACACACTCTCTTTAACATACACATACCCTCACAAACACACACCCTCACTAAGACACACTCACTCACCCTCACAAACACACACCCTCACAAACACACACACACCCTCACAAATACAATCCCCCACCAACACACACACTCTCACAAACACATTCCCTCATAATCACACACACACACCTTCACAAACACACACACTCACCCTCACAAACACACACTCTCACAAACACACGCACACCCTCACAAACACACACATACACCCTCACAACCATACACTCTCACTAACACACCCACATGCCCTCACAAACACACACTCTCACTAACGCCCACACACCCTCACAAACACACACACATACACTCACAAACACACACACACACCCTCACAAACACACACACATACACTCACAAACACACACACACACCCTCACAAACACACACACATACACTCACAAACACACACACACACCCTCACAAACACACACACACATACACTCACAAACACACACACACACCCTCACAAACACACACACATACACTCACAAACACACACACACACCCTCACAAACACACTCCCTCACAGACACACACACTCATAATCACACACACACACCTTCACACACACACTCACCCTCACAAACACACACACTCCCTCACAAACACACACCCTCACAAACACACCCCCTCACAAACACACAACCTTACAAACACACACACACTCTCACAAACACACACACTCACAAACACAAACACACACCCTCACAAACACACCCCCTCACAAACACACCCCCTCACAAACACACAACCTTACAAACACACACACACCCTCAAAAACACATACCCTCACAAACACAGACACACGCCCTCACAAACACACCCCCTCACAAACACACACCCTCAATCACACACACACTCACAACGACACACACACCCTCATAAACACACACTCACCCTCACAAACACACAACCTCACAAACACACAACCTCACAAACACACACACACACCCTCACAAATACACTCCCCCACCAACACACACACTCTCACAAACACATTCCCTCATAATCACACACACACCTTCACAAACACACACACTCACCCTCACAAACACCCACTCTCACAAACACACACACACCCTCACAAACACACACACATACACTCACAAACACACACACACACCCTCACAAACACACTCCCTCACAGACACACACACTCATAATCACACACACACCTTCACACACACACACACACTCACAAACACACACACATACACTCACAAACACACACACACACCCTCACAAACACACACCCTCACAGACACACACCCTCATAATCACACACACACCCTCACAAACACACACCCTCACAGACACCCACCCTCATAATCACACACACACACCTTCACACACACACTCACCCTCACAAACACACACACTCCCTCACAAACACACACCCTCACAAACACACCCTCACAAACACACACCCTCACAAACACACACACACACCCACACAAAAACACACACACCCTCACTAACACAAACACACACCCACACACACACACACCCTCACAAACACACACCCTCACAAACATACACACAAACACTCACAAACACACACCCTCACAAACACACACACACCCTCACAAACACACACCCTCACAAACACACACCCTCACAAACACACACACACCCTCACAAACACACACCCTCACAAACACACACCCTCACAAACACACAGACACACACACAAACACACACCCTCACAAACACACCCCCTCACAAACACACACACACTCTCACAAACACACACCCTCACAAACATACACCCTCACAAACACACACACACCCACACACTCACACACACTCACAAACACATACCCTCACAAACACATACCCTCACAAACACACACCCTCACAAACACACCCCCTCACAAACACACAACCTCACAAACATACACACAAACACTCACAAACACACACTCTCACTAACACACACACTCTCACTAACACACACACCCTCACAAACACACAACCTCACAAACATACACACACACACTCACAAACACACACTCTCACTAACATACACACACCCTTACAAACACACAACCTCACAAACACACACACACTCTCACAAACACACACACACAGACACACACACCCTCACAAACACACCCCCTCCAAACACACAACCTCACAAACACACAGACATACACACCCTCACAAACACACCCCCTCCAAACACACAACCTCACAAACGCACACACACCCTCACTAACACACACCCTCAAAAAGACACTCACACACCCTCATAATCACACACACACATCTACACAAACACATACACTCACCCTCACAAACACACCCCCTCCAAACACACAACCTCACAAACAAACACACAACCTCACAAACACACACCCTCACAAACACACACCCTCACAAACACACAACCTCACAAACATACACACAAACACTCACAAACACACACCCTCACAAACACACACACACCCTCACAAACACACACCCTCACAAACACACACCCTCACAAACACACAGACACACACACAAACACACACCCTCACAAACACACCCCCTCACAAACACACACACACTCTCACAAACACACACCCTCACAAACATACACCCTCACAAACACACACACACCCACACACTCACACACACTCACAAACACATACCCTCACAAACACATACCCTCACAAACACACACCCTCACAAACACACCCCCTCACAAACACACAACCTCACAAACATACACACAAACACTCACAAACACACACTCTCACTAACACACACACTCTCACTAACACACACACCCTCACAAACACACACCCTCACAAACACACACACACACACTCACAAACACACACTCTCACTAACATACACACACCCTTACAAACACACAACCTCACAAACACACACACACTCTCACAAACACACACACACAGACACACACACCCTCACAAACACACCCCCTCCAAACACACAACCTCACAAACACACACACACCCTCACAAACACACACTCTCACTAACACACACATCCTCACAAACACACAGACACACACACAGACACACACCCTCACAAACACACCCCCTCACAAACACACAACCTCACAAACATACACTCTCACTAACACACACACTCTCACTAACACACACACACCCTCACAAACACACACTCTCACTAACACACACACACCCTCACAAACACACACACATACACTCAAAAACACACACACACACCCTCACAAACACGCACACATACACTCAAAAACACACACACACACCCTCACAAACACACACACATACACTCAAAAACACACACACACACCCTCACAAACACACACACATACACTCAAAAACACACACACACACCCTCACAAACACGCACACATACACTCACAAACACACACACACCCTCACAAACACACACACATACACTCACAAACACACACACACACCCTCACAAACACACACACATAAACTCACAAACACACACACACACAAACACACACACATACACTCACAAACACACACACACACCTTCACAAACACACTCCCTCACAGACACACACACTCATAATCACACACACACACCTTCACACACACACTCACCCTCACAAACACACACACTCCCTCACAAACACACACCCTCACAAACACACCCCCTCACAAACACACAACCTTACAAACACACACACACTCTCACAAACACACACACTCACAAACACAAACACACACCCTCACAAACACACACCCTCACAAACACACCCCCTCACAAACACACAACCTTACAAACACACACACACCCTCAAAAACACACACCCTCACAAACACACACAAGCACTCACAAACACAGACACACGCCCTCACAAACACACCCCCTCACAAACACACACCCTCAATCACACACACACTCACAACGACACACACACCCTCATAAACACACACTCACCCTCACAAACACACACACCCAGAAACACACACCCTCACAAACACACAACCTCACAAACACACACACACACCCTCACAAATACACTCCCCCACCAACACACACACTCTCACAAACACATTCCCTCATAATCACACACACACACCTTCACAAACACACATACTCACCCTCACAAACACCCACTCTCACAAACACACACACACCCTCACAAACACACACACATACACTCACAAACACACACACACACCCTCACAAACACACACCCTCACAGACACACACCCTCACAAACACACAATCTCACTAACACACACACACCCACACAAACACACACACACCCTCACTAACACACACACACCCACACACACACACACCCTCACAAACACACACCCTCACAAACACACACCCTCACAAACACACAACCTCACAAACATACACATACCCTCACAAACACACAACCTCACAAACATACACACAAACACTCACAAACACACACCCTCACAAACAGACACATACCCTCACAAACACACTCCCTCACAAACACACACCCTCACAAACACAAAGACACACACACAAACACACACTCTCACAAACACACACCCTCACAAACACACACCCTCACAAACACATACCCTCACAAACACATACCCTCACAAACACACACCCTCACAAACACACCCCCTCACAAACATACAACCTCACAAACATACACACAAACACTCACAAACACACACTCTCACTAACACACACACTCTCACTAACACACACACCCTCACAAACACACAACCTCACAAACATACACACACACCCTTACAAACACACCCCCTCACAAACACACACACACTCTCACAAACACACACACACAAACACACACACACCCTCACAAACACACACTCTCACTAACACACACATCCTCACAAACACACACACACCCTCACAAACACACACACACCCTCACAAACACACACTCTCACTAACATACACACACCCTTACAAACACACAACCTCACAAACACACACACACTCTCACAAACACACACACACAAACACACACACACCCTCACAAACACACACTCTCACTAACACACACATCCTCACAAACACACACACACCCTCACAAACACACACACACCCTCACAAACACACACTCTCACTAACACACACATCCTCATAAACACACAGACACACACACAGACACACACCCTCACAAACACACCCCCTCACAAACACAAAACCTCACAAACACACACACACACCCTAACAAACACACCCCCTCACAAACACACAACCTCACAAACATACACACACACCCTCACAAACACACACTCTCACTAACACACACACTCTCACTAACACACACACACCCTCACAAACACACACTCTCACTAACACACACACACCCTCACAAACACACACTCTCACTAACATACACACACCCTTACAAACACACACACACCCTCACAAACACACACCAACACACACACACACTCTCACAAACACATTCCCTCATAATCACACACACACACCTTCACAAACACACACATACACCCTCACAACCATACACTCTCACTAACACACCCACATGTCCTCACAAACACACACTCTCACTAATGCCCACACACCCTCACAAACACACACCCTCACAGACACACACCCTCATAATCTCACACACACCTTCACACACACACACACACTCACAAACACACACACACACCCTGACAGACACACACCCTCATAATCACACACACACACCTTCACACACACACTCACCCTCACAAACACACACACACCCTCACAAACACACACTCTCACTAACGCCCACACACCCTCACAAACACACACCCTCACAAACACACACCCTCACAAACACACACCCTCACTAACACACACATACCCACACAAACACACACCCTCACAAACACACAAACACACACACACCCTCACAAACACACACACACAAACACACACACACCCTCACAAACACACACCCTCAAAAACACACACACACCCTCACAAACACACACATACCCTCACAAACACACACCCTCAAAAACACACACACACCCTCACAAACACACACATACCCTCACAAACACACACACACACACACTCCCTCTCAAACACAGCCCCTCACAAATACACAACCTCACAAACAGACACACACCCTCACAAACACTCACCCTCACTAACATACACGCGCCCTCACAAACACACAATCTCACTAACACACACACACCCTCACAAACACACACACACACCCACACAAACACACACCCTCACAAACACACACCCTCACAAACACAGACACACACCCTCACAAACACAGACACACACCCTCACAAACACACATCCTCACAAACACACACCCTCAATCACACACACCCTCACAACGACACACACACCCTCATAAACACACAACCTTACAAACACACACACACCCTCACTAACACTCACCCTCACTAACATACACGCGCCCTCACAAACACACACCCTCACAAACACAGACACACACCCTCACAAACACACACCCTCACAAACACACACATACACCCTCACAAACACACACCCTCACAAACACAGACACACACCCTCACAAACACACACCCTCACAAACACACACCCTCACAAACACAGACACACACCCTCACAAACACAGACGCACACCCTCACAAGCACAGACGCACACCCTCACAAACGCACATCCTCACAAACACACACCCTCAATCACACACACCCTCACCACAACACACAAACACACACACTCACCCTCACAAACACACAACCTCACAAACACACAACCTCACAAACACACACCCTCACAAACAAACACACAGACCCTCACATACACACATCCTCACAAACACACACCCTCCAAACACACAACCTCACAAACAAACCCTCATAAACACACACACTCCCTCGCAAACACAGCCCCTCACAAATACACAACCTCACAAACAGACACACACCCTCACAAACACACACCCTCACAAACACACACGCGCCCTCACAAACACACAATCTCACTAACACACACACACCCTCACAAACACACACACACACCCACACAAACACACACACACCCTCACAAACACACACCCTCACAAACACACCCCCTCACAAACTCACAACCTCACAAACACACACCTTCACAAACACACACCCTCACAAACACACACACACTCTCACAAACACACACCCTCACAAACACATACCCTCACAAACACATTCCCTTACAAACACACACCCTCACAAACACACCCCCTCACAAACACACACTCTCACTAACACACACATCCTCACAAACACACAGACACACACACACACACACACCCTCACAAATACACTCCCCCACCAACACACACACTCTCACAAACACATTCCCTCATAATCACACACACACACCTTCACAAACACACACACTCACCCTCACAAATACACTCCCCCACCAACACACACACTCTCACAAACACATTCCCTCATAATCACACACACACACCTTCACAAACACACACACTCACCCTCACAAACACACACTCTCACAAACACACGCACACCCTCACAAACACACACATATACCCTCACAACCATACACTCTCACTAACACACCCACATGTCCTCACAAACACACACTCTCACTAACGCCCACACACCCTCACAAACACACACACATACACTCACAAACACACACACACACCCTCACAAACACACACACATACACTCACAAACACACACACACACCCTCACAAACACACACACATACACTCACAAACACACACACACACCCTCACAAACACACACCCTCACAGACACACACCCTCATAATCACACACACACACCTTCACACACACACTCACCCTCACAAACACACACATTCCCTCACAAACACACACCCTCACAAACACACCCCCTCACGAACACACAACCTTACAAACACACACACACTCTCACAAACACACACACCTTCACACACACACCTTCACACACACACTCACCCTCACAAACACACCCCCTCACAAACACACAACCTTACAAACACACACACACCCTCAAAAAGACACACCCTCAAAAACACACACCCTCACAAACACACACACACACTCACAAACACAGACACACACCCTCACAAACACACAACCTCACAAACACACACCCTCAATCACACACACACTCACAACGACACACACACCCTCATAAACACACACTCACCCTCACAAACACACACACTCACATACACACACCCTCACAAACACACAACCTCACAAACACACACACACACCCTCACAAATACACTCCCCCACCAACACACACACTCTCACAAACACATTCCCTCATAATCACACACACACCTTCACAAACACACACACTCACCCTCACAAACACCCACTCTCACAAACACACACACATACACTCACAAACACACACACACACCCTCACAAACACACACACACCCTCATAATCACACACACACCCTCACAAACACACACCCTCACAAACACACGCCCTCACAGACACACACCCTCATAATCACACACACACCCTCACAAACACACACCCTCACAAACACACACCCTCACTAACACACACATACCCACACAAACACACACCCTCACAAACACACAAACACACACACACCCTCACAAACACACACACACAAACACACACACACCCTCACAAACACACACCCTCAAAAACACACACACACCCTCACAAACACACACATACCCTCACAAACACACACCCTCAAAAACACACACACACCCTCACAAACACACACATACCCTCACAAACACACACACACACACACTCCCTCGCAAACACAGCCCCTCACAAATACACAACCTCACAAACAGACACACACCCTCACAAACACTCACCCTCACTAACATACACGCGCCCTCACAAACACACAATCTCACTAACACACACACACCCTCACAAACACACACACACACCCACACAAACACACACCCTCACAAACACACACCCTCACAAACACAGACACACACCCTCACAAACACAGACACACACCCTCACAAACACACATCCTCACAAACACACACCCTCAATCACACACACCCTCACAACGACACACACACCCTCATAAACACACAACCTTACAAACACACACACACCCTCACTAACACTCACCCTCACTAACATACACGCGCCCTCACAAACACACACCCTCACAAACACAGACACACACCCTCACAAACACACACCCTCACAAACACACACATACACCCTCACAAACACACACCCTCACAAACACAGACACACACCCTCACAAACACACACCCTCACAAACACACACCCTCACAAACACAGACACACACCCTCACAAACACAGACGCACACCCTCACAAGCACAGACGCACACCCTCACAAACGCACATCCTCACAAACACACACCCTCAATCACACACACCCTCACCACAACACACAAACACACACACTCACCCTCACAAACACACAACCTCACAAACACACAACCTCACAAACACACACCCTCACAAACAAACACACAGACCCTCACATACACACATCCTCACAAACACACACCCTCCAAACACACAACCTCACAAACAAACCCTCATAAACACACACACTCCCTCGCAAACACAGCCCCTCACAAATACACAACCTCACAAACAGACACACACCCTCACAAACACACACCCTCACAAACACACACGCGCCCTCACAAACACACAATCTCACTAACACACACACACCCTCACAAACACACACACACACCCACACAAACACACACACACCCTCACAAACACACACCCTCACAAACACACCCCCTCACAAACTCACAACCTCACAAACACACACCTTCACAAACACACACCCTCACAAACACACACACACTCTCACAAACACACACCCTCACAAACACACACCCTCACAAACACACCCCCTCACAAACTCACAACCTCACAAACACACACCTTCACAAACACACAGACACACACACAAACACACACCCTCACAAACACACACCCTCACAAACACACACACACTCTCACAAACACACACCCTCACAAACACATACCCTCACAAACACATTCCCTTACAAACACACACCCTCACAAACACACCCCCTCACAAACACACACTCTCACTAACACACACATCCTCACAAACACACAGACACACACACACACACACACCCTCACAAATACACTCCCCCACCAACACACACACTCTCACAAACACATTCCCTCATAATCACACACACACACCTTCACAAACACACACACTCACCCTCACAAATACACTCCCCCACCAACACACACACTCTCACAAACACATTCCCTCATAATCACACACACACACCTTCACAAACACACACACTCACCCTCACAAACACACACTCTCACAAACACACGCACACCCTCACAAACACACACATACACCCTCACAACCATACACTCTCACTAACACACCCACATGTCCTCACAAACACACACTCTCACTAACGCCCACACACCCTCACAAACACACACACATACACTCACAAACACACACACACACCCTCACAAACACACACACATACACTCACAAACACACACACACACCCTCACAAACACACACACATACACTCACAAACACACACACACACCCTCACAAACACACACACACACCCTCACAAACACACACCCTCACAGACACACACCCTCATAATCACACACACACACCTTCACACACACACTCACCCTCACAAACACACACATTCCCTCACAAACACACACCCTCACAAACACACCCCCTCACGAACACACAACCTTACAAACACACACACACTCTCACAAACACACACACCTTCACACACACACCTTCACACACACACTCACCCTCACAAACACACCCCCTCACAAACACACATCCTTACAAACACACACACACCCTCAAAAAGACACACCCTCAAAAACACACACCCTCACAAACACACACACACACTCACAAACACAGACACACACCCTCACAAACACACAACCTCACAAACACACACCCTCAATCACACACACACTCACAACGACACACACACCCTCATAAACACACACTCACCCTCACAAACACACACACTCACATACACACACCCTCACAAACACACAACCTCACAAACACACACACACACCCTCACAAATACACTCCCCCACCAACACACACACTCTCACAAACACATTCCCTCATAATCACACACACACCTTCACAAACACACACACTCACCCTCACAAACACCCACTCTCACAAACACACACACATACACTCACAAACACACACACACACCCTCACAAACACACACACACCCTCATAATCACACACACACCCTCACAAACACACACCCTCACAAACACACGCCCTCACAGACACACACCCTCATAATCACACACACACCCTCACAAACACACGCCCTCACAGACACACACCCTCATAATCACACACACACCCTCACAAACACACACCCTCACAGACACCCACCCTCATAATCACACACACACACCTTCACACACACACTCACCCTCACAAACACACACACTCCCTCACAAACACACACCCTCACAAACACACCCTCACAAACACACACCCTCACAAACACACACCCTCAAAAACACACACCCTCACAAACACACATCCTCACAAACACACACACACCCCCACAAACACACATCCTCACAAACAAACCCTCATAAACACACACACTCCCTCGCAAACACAGCCCCTCACAAATACACAACCTCACAAACAGACACACACACTCACAAACACTCACCCTCACTAACATACACGCGCCCTCACAAACACACAATCTCACTAACACACACACACCCTCACAAACACACACACACACCCACACAAAAACACACACACCCTCACTAACACAAACACACACCCACACACACACACACCCTCACAAACACACACCCTCACAAACATACACACAAACACTCACAAACACACACCCTCACAAACACACACACACCCTCACAAACACACACCCTCACAAACACACACCCTCACAAACACACGCCCTCACAGACACACACCCTCATAATCACACACACACCCTCACAAACACACGCCCTCACAGACACACACCCTCATAATCACACACACGCACCTTCACACACACACTCACCCTCACAAACACACACACTCCCTCACAAACACACACCCTCACAGACACACACCCTCATAATCACACACACTCACCCTCACAAACACACACCCTCACAAACACACACCCTCACAAACACACCCTCACAAACACACACCCTCACAAACACACACCCTCAAAAACACACACCCTCACAAACACACACACTCACTAACACACACACACACCCACACACACACACACCCCCACAAACACACACACTCACTAACACACACACACACCCACACACACACACACCCCCACAAACACACACCCTCAAAAACACACACACACCCTCACAAACACAGCCTCACAAACAAACCCTCATAAACACACACACTCCCTCGCAAACACAGCCCCTCACAAATACACAACCTCACAAACAGACACACACACTCACAAACACTCACCCTCACTAACATACACGTGCCCTCACAAACACACAATCTCACTAACACACACACACCCTCACAAACACACACACACACCCACACAAATACACACACACACTCACTAACACACACACACACCCACACACACACACACCCTCACAAACACACACCCTCACAAACATATACACAAACACTCACAAACACACACCCTCACAAACACACACACACCCTCACAAACACACACCCTCACAAACACACAGACACACACACAAACACACACCCTCACAAACACACACCCTCACAAACACACACACACTCTCACAAACACACACCCTCACAAACACATACCCTCACAAACACATACCCTCACAAACACACACCCTCACAAACACACCCCCTCACAAACACACAACCTCACAAACATACACACAAACACTCACAAACACACACCCTCACAAACACACACACACCCTCACAAACACACAACCTCACAAACATACACACACACCCTCACAAACACACACTCTCACTAACATACACACACCCTTACAAACACACAACCTCACAAACACACACACACTCTCACAAACACACACACACAGACACACACACCCTCACAAACACACCCCCTCCAAACACACAACCTCACAAACACACACACACACCCTCACAAACACACACTCTCACTAACACACACATCCTCACAAACACACAGACACACACACAGACATACACCCTCACAAACACACCCGCTCACAAACACACAACCTCACAAATACACACACACACCCTCACAAACACACACTCTCACTAACACACACATCCTCACAAACACACAGACACACACACAGACATACACCCTCACAAACACACCCGCTCACAAACACACAACCTCACAAATACACACACACACCCTCACAAACACACACTCTCACTAACACACACACTCTCACTAACACACACACACCCTCACGAACACACAGACACACACACAGACACACACCCTCACAAACACACCCCCTCACAAACACACAACCTCACAAACACACACACACACCCTCACAAACACCCCCTCACAAACACACAACCTCACAAACATACACACACACCCTCACAAACACACACTCTCACTAACACACACACTCTCACTAACACACACACACCCTCACAAACACACACTCTCACTAACACACACACTCTCACTAACACACACACACCCTCACAAACACACTCTCTCACTAACATACACACACCCTCACAAACACACAACCTCACAAACACACACACACCCTCACAAACACACACCAACACACACACACACTCTCACAAACACATTCGCTCATAATCACACACACACACCTTCACAAACACACACACTCACCCTCACAAACACACACATACACCCTCACAACCATACACTCTCACTAACACACCCACATGTCCTCACAAACACACACTCTCACTAACACCCACACACCCTCACAAACACACACCCTCACAGACACACACCCTCACAATCACACAAACACCTTCACACACACACACACACCCTCACAAACACACACACACACCCTCACAGACACACACCCTCATAATCACACACACACCTTCACACACACACTCACCCTCACAAACACACACTCTCACTAACGCCCACACACCCTCACAAACACACACCCTCACAAACACACACCCTCACTAACACACACATACCCACACAAACACACACCCTCACAAACACACACACACACAAACACACACACACACCCTCACAATCATACGCACACAAACACACACACACCCTCACAAACACACACCCTCAAAAACACACACACACCCTCACAAACACACACATACCCTCACAAACACACATCCTCACAAACACACACACACCCTCACAAACACAGCCTCACAAACAAACCATAAACACACACACACTCCCTCGCAAACACAGCCCCTCACAAATACACAACCTCACAAACAGACACACACCCTCACAAACACTCACCCTCACTAACATACACGCGCCCTCACAAACACACAATCTCACTAACACACACACACCCTCACAAACACACACACACACCCTCACAAACACACACCCTCACAAACACACACACACACCCTCACAAACACACACACACACCCTCACAAACACACACCCTCACAAACACAGACACACACCCTCACAAACACAGACACACACCCTCACAAACACACATCCTCACAAACACACACCCTCAATCACACACACCCTCACAACGACACACACACACACACACTCACCCTCACAACACACAACCTCACAAACACACACCCTCACAAACACACACCCTCACAAACACACACACAGACCCTCACATACACACATCCTCACAAACACACCCCCTCCAAACACACAACCTCACAAACACACACACACCCTCACAAACACAGCCTCACAAACAAACCCTCATAAACACACACACTCCCTGTGCAAACACAGCCCCTCACAAATACACAACCTCACAAACAGACACACACCCTCACAAACATACACCCTCACAAACACACACCCTCACAAACACAGACACACACCCTCACAAACACAGACACACACCCTCACAAACACACATCCTCACAAACACACATCCTCAATCACACACACCCTCACCACGACACACTCACACACACACTCACCCTCACAAACACACAACCTCACAAACACACACCCTCACAAACACACACCCTCACAAACACACACACAGACCCTCCCATACACACATCCTCACAAACACACCCCCTCCAAGCACACAACCTCACAAACACACACACACCCTCACAAACACACACTCTCAATAACACACACACACCCTCACAAACACACACTCTCACTAACACACACACAAACCCTTACAAACACACAACCTCACAAACACACTCCCTCACTAAGACACACTCACTAACCCTCACAAACGCACACCCTCACAAGCACACCCCCTCACAAACACACAACCTCACAAACACACACCCTCACAAACACACACCCTCACAAACACACACTCTCACTAACACACACACACCCTCACAAACACACACTCTCACTAACACACACACACCCTCACAAACACACACTCTCACTAACATACACACACCCTCACAAACAGACACCCTCACTAAGACACACTCACTCACCCTCACAAACGCACACCCTCACAAGCACACCCCCTCACAAACACACAACCTCACAAACACACACCCTCACAAACACACACTCTCACTAACACACACACACCCTCACAAACACACACTCTCACTAACACACACACACCCTCACAAACACACACTCTCACTAACATACACACACCCTCACAAACAGACACCCTCACTAAGACACACTCACTCACCCTCACAAACACACACACACACCCTCTCAAATACACTCCCCCACCAACACACACACTCTCACAAACACATTCCCTCATAATCACACACACACACCTTCACAAACACACACACTCACCCTCACAAACACACACATACACCCTCACAACCATACACTCTCACTAACACACCCACATGTCCTCACAAACACACACTCTCACTAACGCCCACACACCCTCACAAACACACACCCTCACAGACACACACCCTCATAATCACACACACACACCTTCACAAACACACACACTCACCCTCACAAACACACACTCTCACAAACACACGCACACCCTCACAAACACACACATACACCCTCACAACCATACACTCTCACTAACACACCCACATGCCCTCACAAACACACACTCTCACTAACGCCCACACACCCTCACAAACACACACACATACACTCACAAACACACACACACACCCTCACAAACACATACACATACACTCACAAACACACACACACACCCTCACAAACACACACACATACACTCACAAACACACACACACACCCTCACAAACACACACACATACACTCACAAACACACACA
This sequence comes from Carcharodon carcharias, assembly GCF_017639515.1. NCBI lineage: Eukaryota > Metazoa > Chordata > Chondrichthyes > Lamniformes > Lamnidae > Carcharodon > Carcharodon carcharias. The sequence continues at coordinate 750,673 of NC_054471.1, read as the reverse complement.
CACACCCTCACAAACACACACCCTCACAGACACACACCCTCATAATCACACACACACACCTTCACACACTCACCCTCACAAACACACACACTCCCTCACAAACACACACCCTCACAACCACACACTCTCACTAACGCCCACACACCCTCACAAACACACCCCCTCACAAACACACTCCCTCACAAACACACACCCTCACTAACACACACTTACCCACACAAAAACACACCCTCACAAACACACACACACCCTCACAAACACACACACACCCTCACAAACACACACCCTCACAAACACACTCCCTCACAAACACACACCCTCACTAACACACACTTACCCACACAAAAACACACCCTCACAAACACACACACACCCTCACAAACACACACACACCCTCACAAACACACACATACCCACACAAAAACACTCCCTCACAAACACACACACAATCATTCACAACCACTCACACGCACCCTCACAAACACACACACACCCTCACAAACACACACAGACACCCCTTCACAAACACAAACACACCCTCACAAACACACACACACACCCTCACAAACACACACCCTCACAAACGCACACAGACACCCTCACAAACACAAACACACCCTCACAAACACACACACACACCCTCACAAACACACACCCTCACAAACGCACACAGACACCCCTTCACAAACACACACACACCCTCACAAACACACACACACCCTCACAAACACACACACACCCTCACACACATACACATACCCTCACAAACACACACACACACCCTGACAAACACACACACACCCTCACAAACACACACCTTAACACACACACACACACACCCTCACAAACGCACACCCTCAAAACACACACACACACCCACACCCATACACACACCCAAACACACACCCACACACACACCCACTCAAACACACACCCTCACACACACACAAACACCCTCACAAATACACACTAATAAACACACAAACACACCCTGACAAACGCACACACCCTCACAAACACACACATTAACACACACACACACCCTGACAAACACACTCACACCCTCACAAACACACACCTTAACACACACACACACACACCCTCACAAACACACACACTCACCCTCACAAACACACACACTCTCTAACGCACACACCCTCACAAACACACACACACACCCTCACAAACACACACACACACCCTCACAAACACACACCTTAACACACACACACACACACCCTCACAAACGCACACCCTCAAAACACACACACACACCCACACCCATACACACACCCAAACACACACCCACACACACACCCACTCAAACACACACCCTCACACACACACAAACACCCTCACAAATACACACTAATAAACACACAAACACACCCTGACAAACGCACACACCCTCACAAACACACACATTAACACACACACACACCCTGACAAACACACTCACACCCTCACAAACACACACCTTAACACACACACACACACACCCTCACAAACACACACACTCACCCTCACAAACACACACACTCTCTAACGCACACACACCCTCACAAACACACACACACACCCTCACAAGCACACACCCTCATAATCACACACATACACCTTCACAAACACACACACTCACAAACTCATAAACACCCTCACAGACACACACCCTCACAAACACACACACACCCTCACAAACACATACACACCCTCACAAACACACACACACCCTCACACACATACACATACCCTCACAAACGCACACACACCCTCACAAACGCACACACACACCCTCACAAGCACACACCCTCATAATCACACACATACACCTTCACAAACACACACAATCACCAACTCGTAAACACCCTCACAGACACACACCCTCACAAACACACACACACCCTCACAAACATATAAACCCTCACAAACACACACTCTCACTAACACACACACACCCTCACAAACACACACACACCCTCACAAACACACACCCTCACAAACACACACCCTCACAAACACACACTCTCACTAACGCCCACACACCCTCACAAACACACACACACCCTCAGAAACACACACTCTCACAAACACACACCCTCACAAACACACTCTTTAACTAACACACACACACTCTCACAAACACACACCCTCACAAACACACTCTTTAACTAACACACACACACTCTCACAAACACACACCCTCACAAACACACACCCTCACTAACACACACACACACACTTACAAACACACAAACTCACAAACACACACACACTCTCACAAACACACACCCTCACAAACACACACCCTCACTAACACACACACACACAAACACACACACACCCTCAGAAACACACACCCTCACAAACACACACCCTCACAAACACACACTCTCACTAACACACACACACGCCCTCACAAACACACACTCTCACAAACACACACTCTCACTAACAGACACACACACTCTCACAAACACACACCCTCACAAACACACACCCTCACAAACACACACACACACAAACACACACACACACAAACACACACACACCCTCACAAACACACACCCTCACAAACACACACACACACAAACACACACACACTCTCACAAACACACACCCTCACAAACACACACACACCCTCAGAAACACACACTCTCACAAACACACACCCTCACAAACACACACTTTCACTAACACACACACACTCTCACAAACACACACCCTCACAAACACACACCCTCACAGACACAGACCCTCACTAACACACACACACTCTCACAAACACACACCCTCACAAACACACACCCTCACTAACACACACACACTTACAAACACACAAACTCACAAACACACACACACTCTCACAAACACACACCCTCACAAACACACACCCTCACTAACACACACACACACAAACACACACACACCCTCAGAAACACACACCCTCACAAACACACACCCTCACAAACACACACTCTCACTAACACACACACACGCCCTCACAAACACACACTCTCACAAACACACACTCTCACTAACAGACACACACACTCTCACAAACACACACTCTCACTAACACACACACACACAAACACACACACACCCTCAGAAACACACACCCTCACAAACACACACTCTCACAAACACACACTCTCACTAACACACACACACACAAACACACACACACCCTCAGAAACACACACCCTCACAAACACACACTCTCACAAACACACACCCTCACTAACACACACACACACAAACACACACACACCCTCAGAAACACACACCCTCACAAACACACACTCTCACAAACACACACTCTCACTAACAGACACACACACTCTCACAAACACACACTCTCACTAACACACACACACGCCCTCACAAACACACACCCTCACAAACACACACCCTCACAAACACAGACACACACAAACACACACACACACAAACACACACACACACAAACACACACACACCCTCACAAACACACACCCTCACAAACACACACACACACAAACACACACACACTCTCACAAACACACACCCTCACAAACACACACTCTCACTAACGCCCACACACCCTCACAAACACACACACACCCTCAGAAACACACACTCTCACAAACACACACCCTCACAAACACACACTTTCACTAACACACACACACTCTCACAAACACACACCCTCACAAACACACACTTTCACTAACACACACACACTCTCACAAACACACACACTCACTAACACACACACACACACTTACAAACACACAAACTCACAAACACACACACACCCTCACAAACACACACCCTCACAAACACACACCCTCACTAACACACACACACACAAACACGCACACACCCTCAGAAACACACACCCTCACAAACACACACCCTCACAAACACACACTCTCACAAACACACACTCTCACTAACAGACACACACACTCTCACAAACACACACTCTCACTAACACATACACACGCCCTCACAAACACACACCCTCACAAACACACACCCTCACAAACACACACACACACAAACACACACACACTCTCACAAACACACACCCTCACAAACACACACTTTCACTAACACACACACACTCTCACAAACACACACCCTCACAAACACACACACTCTCACAAACACATCCCCTCATAATCACACACACACACCTTCACAAACACACACACTCACCCTCACAAACACACACTCTCACAAACACACGCAGACCCTGACAAACACACACCCTCACAAACACACACACACCCTCACAACCACACACTCTCACAAACGCACAAACCCCCTCACAAACACACACCCTTACTAACACACACCCTCATAAACACACATACACACCTTCACAAACACACACACTCACCCTCACAAACACACACACTCCCTCACAAACACACACCCTCACAAACACACACACACCCTCACAAACACAGCCTCACAAACAAACCCTCATAAACACACACACTCCCTCGCAAACAGCCCCTCACAAACACACAACCTCACAAACAGACACACACCCTCACAAACACTCACCCTCACTAACATACACGCGCCCTCACAAACACACAATCTCACTAACACACACACACACTCACAAACACACAACCTCACAAACACACACACACTCTCACAAACACACACCCTCACAAACACACACACACTCTCACAAACACACACCCTCACAAACACACAACCTCACAAACATACACACACACCCTCACAAACACACACTCTCAATAACACACACACACCCTCACAAACACACACTCTCAATAACACACACACAACCTCACAAACACACACAAACACTCACAAACACACACTCTCACTAACACACACACACCCTTACAAACACACAACCTCACAAACACTCACTCACCCTCACAAACACACAACCTCACAAACACACACCCTCACAAACACACACCCTCACAAACACACACACACACTCTCACAAATACACTCCCCCACCAACACACACACTCTCACAAACACATTCCCTCATAATCACACACACACACCTTCACAAACACACACACTCACCCTCACAAACACGCACATACACCCTCACAACCATACACTCTCACTAACACACCCACATGTCCTCACAAACACACACTCTCACTAACGCCCACACACCCTCACAAACACACACCCTCATAATCACACACACACACCTTCACACACACACACACCCTCACAAACACACACACATATACTCACAAACACACACCCTCACAGACACACACCCTCACAGACACACACCCTCATAATCACACACACACACCTTCACACACACACTCACCCTCACAAACACACACACATATACTCACAAACACACACCCTCACAGGCATACACCCTCACAGACACACACCCTCACAGACACACACCCTCATAATCACACACACACACCTTCACACACACACTCACCCTCACAAACACACACCCTCACAAACACACCCCCTCACAAACACACAACCTCACAAACACAGACACCCCCTCACAAACACACAACCTCACAAACACACACAAAAACTCACAAACACACACTCTCACTAACACACACACACCCTTACAAACACACAACCTCACAAACACACACACACTCTCACAAACACACACCCTCACAAACACACAACCTCACAAACATACATACACACCCTCACAAACACACACTCTCACTAACACACACACACCCTCACAAACACACACTCTCACTAACATACACACACCCTCACAAACACACACACATACACTCAAAAACACACAACCTCACAAACACACACACACTCTCACAAACACACACCCTCACAAAGACACAACCTCACAAACATACACACACACTCTCACAAACACACACTCTCAATAACACACACACACCCTCACAAACACACAACCTCACAAACACACACAAACACTCACAAACACACACTCTCACTAACACACACACACCCTTACAAACACACAACCTCACAAACACTCACTCACCCTCACAAACACACACCCTCACAAACACACACACACACCCTCACATAAACACTCCCCCACCAACACACACACTCTCACAAACACATTCCCTCATAATCACACACACACACCTTCACAAACACACACACTCACCCTCACAAACACACACATACACCCTCACAACCATACACTCTCACTAACACACCCACATGTCCTCACAAACACACTCTCTCACTAACGCCCACACACCCTCACAAACACACACCCTCACAGACACACACCCTCATAATCACACACACACACCTTCACACACACACACACCCTCACAAACACACACACATACACTCACAAACACACACCCTCACAGACACACACCCTCACAGACACACACCCTCACAGACACACACCCTCATAATCACACACACACACCTTCACACACACACTCACCCTCACAAACACACACCCTCACAAACACACACTCACTAACACACACCCTCACAAACATACACACACACCCTCACAAACACACACACATACACTCAAAAACACACAACCTCACAAACACACACACACTCTCACAAACACACACCCTCACAAAGACACAACCTCACAAACATACACACACACTCTCACAAACACACACTCTCAATAACACACACACACCCTCACAAACACACAACCTCACAAACACACACAAACACTCACAAACACACACTCTCACTAACACACACACACCCTTACAAACACACAACCTCACAAACACTCACTCACCCTCACAAACACACACCCTCACAAACACACACACACACCCTCACATATACACTCCCCCACCAACACACACACTCTCACAAACACATTCCCTCATAATCACACACACACACCTTCACAAACACACACACTCACCCTCACAAACACACACATACACCCTCACAACCATACACTCTCACTAACACACCCACATGTCCTCACAAACACACTCTCTCACTAACGCCCACACACCCTCACAAACACACACCCTCACAGACACACACCCACAAAATCACACACACACACCTTCACACACACACACACCCTCACAAACACACACACATACACTCACAAACACACACCCTCACAGACACACACCCTCACAGACACACACCCTCACAGACACACACCCTCATAATCACACACACACACCTTCACACACACACTCACCCTCACAAACACACACCCTCACAAACACACACTCACTAACACACACCCTCACAAACACACACTCTCACTAACACACACACACCCTTACAAACACACACACACAAACACAGACACACACCCTCACAAACACACACACACACACACAAACACACACACGCACAAACACACACACACCCTCACAAACACACCCTCACAAACACACACACTCACTAAAACATGCACACACTCACAAACTGACACACACACCCTCACAAACACACACCCTCAAAAACACACACACACCCTCACAAACACAGCCTCACAAACAAACCCTCATAAATACACACACTCCCTCGCAAACACAGCCCCTCACAAATACACAACCTCACAAACAGACACACACACTCACAAACACTCACCCTCACTAACATACACGCGCCCTCACAAACACACAATCTCACTAACACACAAACACACCCACACACACACACACCCTCACAAACACACAACCTCACAAACACACACACACCCTCACAAACACACAATCTCACAAACACACAACCTCACTAAGACACACTCACACACCCACACACACACACACCCTCACAAACACACAACCTCACAAACACACACACACCCTCACAAACACACAATCGCACAAACACACAACCTCACTAAGACACACTCACACACCCTCACAAACACACAACCTCACAAACACACAACCTCACTAAGACACACTCACTCACCCTCACAAACACACACCCTCACAAACACACACACACACCCTCACACACACACACACTCTCACTAACACACCCACATGTCCTCACAAACACACACCCTCACAAACACACACACACACCCTCACAAACACACACCCTCACAGACACAGACCCTCATAATCACACACACACACCTTCACACACACACACACCCTCACAAACACACACACTCCCTCACAAACACACACTCTCACAAACACACGCACACCCTTACAAACACACATATACACCCTCACAACCATACACTCTCACTAGCACACCCACATGTCCTCACAAACACACACTCTCACTAACGCCCACACACCCTCAGAAACACACACCCTCACAGACACACACCCTCATAATCACACACACACCTTCACACACACACACACCCTCACAAACACACACCCTCACAAACACAAACACTCCCTCACAAACACACACCCTCACAAACACACACCCTTACAAACACACACACACCCTCACAAACACACACACACCCTCACAACCACACACTCTCACTAACGCCCACACACCCTCACAAACACACACCCTCACTAACACACACACACACTCCCTCACAAACACACACCCTCACAAACACACACACTCCCTCACAAACACACACCCTCACAAACACACACACACCCTCCCAAACACACACACACCCTCACAAACACACACACACCCTCACAAACACACACACACCCTCACAACCACACACTCTCACTAACGCCCACTCACCCTCACAAACACACACCCTCACTAACACACACATACCCTCACAAACACACACACTCACCCTCACTAACACAAACACACACCCTCACTAACACACACATACCCTCACAAACACACACACTCACCCTCACTAACACAAACACACACCCTCACAAACACACACCCTCACTAACACACACATACCCTCACAAACACACACACTCACCCTCACTAACACACACATACCCACACAAAAACACTCCCTCACAAACACACACACAATCATTCACAACCACTCACACGCACCTTCACAAACACACGCTCTCACAAACACACAACCTCACACACACACACACACTCACACCCTCACAAACACCCAACCTCAATAACGCACACCCTCACAAACACACACCCTCACAAACTCACACACACCCTGACAAACACACACCCTCACAAACACACACAGACACCCCTTCACAAACACACACACACCCTCACAAACACACACACACCCTCACAAACACACACAGACACCCCTTCACAAACACACACACACCCTCACAAACACACACACACCCTCACACACATACACATACCCTCACAAACACACACACACACCCTGACAAACACACACACACCCTCACAAACACACACCCTCAAAACACACACACACACCCACACCCATACACACACCCAAACACACACCCACACACACACCCACTCAAACACACACCCTCACACACACACAAACACCCTCACAAATACACACTAATAAACACACAAACACACCCTGACAAACGCACACACCCTCACAAACACACACCTTAACACACACACACACCCTGACAAACACACTCACACCCTCACAAACACACACACACTCTCACAAACACACACACTCTCTAACGCACACACACCCTCACAAACACACCCTCACAAACAAACACACTCTCTAACGCACACACAGCCTCACAAACACACACCCTCACAAACACACACACACACCCTCACAAACGCACACACACCCTCACAAGCACACACCCTCATAATCACACACATGCACCTTCACAAACACACACAATCACCAACTCATAAACACCCTCACAGACACACACCCTCACAAACACACACATACACCCTCACAACCATACACTCTCACTAACACACCCACATGTCCTCACAAACACACACTGTCACTAACGCCCACAAATCCTCACAAACACACACCCTCACAGACACACACCCTCACAAACTCACACCCTCACAAACAAACACCCTCACAAACACACACTCTCACAAACACACAACCTCACCCACACACACACTCACACCCTCACAAACACCCACCCTCAATAACGCACACCCTCACAAACACGCACCCTCACAAACTCACACACACCCTCACAAACACACACCCTCACAAACGCACACCCTCACTAACGCACACACACACTCTCACAAACACACAACCTCACACACACACACACACTCACAAACACAGACACACACCCTCACAAACACACATCCTCACAAACACATCCCCTCACAAACACACACCCTCAATCACACACACCCTCACAACGACACACACACCCTCATAAACACACACACTCACAAACACACACCCTCACAAACACACACTCTCACTAACACACACACCCCCACAAACACACAACCTCACAAACATACACACACCCTTACAAACACACACTCTCACTAACACACACACCCCCACAAACACACAACCTCACAAACATACACACTCCCTTACAAACACACACCCTCACAAACACACACACACACCCTCACAAATACACTCCCCCGCCAACACACACACTCTCACAAACACATTCCCTCATAATCACACACACACACCTTCACAAACACACACACTCACCCTCACAAACACACACATACACCGTCACAACCATACACTCTCACTAACACACCCACATGTCCTCACAAACACACACTCTCACTAACGCCCACACACCCTCACAAACACACACACATACAGTCACAAACACACACACACACCCTCACAAACACACACCCTCACAGACACACACACACACACCCTCATAATCACACACACACACCTTCACACACACACTCACCCTCACAAACACACACCCTCACAAACACACACACACCCTCACAAACACACACCCTCACAAACACACAACCTCACAAACACACACCCACAAAAACACTCACCCTCACAAACACACACCCTCACAAACACACACCCTCACAAATACACACATACCCTCACAAACACACATCCTCACAAACACACACACACCCTCACAAACACAGCCTCACAAACAAACCCTCATAAACACACACACTCCCTCGCAAACACAGCCCCTCACAAATACACAACCTCACAAACAGACACACACACTCACAAACACTCACCCTCACTAACATACACGCGCCCTCACAAACACACACTCTCACTAACACACACACCCTCACAAACACACACACTCCCTCACAAACACACACCCTCACAAACACACACACACCCTCACAAACACACACACACCCTCACAAACACACACACACACCTTCACACACACACACCCTCACAAACACACACACACCCACACAAACACACACCCTCACAAACACACACCCTCACAAACACACACCCTCACAAACACACACACAAACACTCACACACACCCTCACAAACACACACACACCCTCACAAACACAGCCCTCACACACACACCTACACACACACACCCACACAAACACACACCCTCACAAACACAGACACACACCCTCACAAACACACATCCTCACAAACACACCCCCTCACAAACACACACACTCACAAACACACACCCTCACAAACACACAACCTCACAAACACTCACCCTTACAAACACACACACAGACCCTCACATACACACACCCTCACAAACACACATCCTCACAAACACACCCCCTCACAAACACACACACTCACAAACACACACCCTCACAAACACACAACCTCACAAACACTCACCCTTACAAACACACACACAGACCCTCACATACACACTTCCTCACAAACACACAACCTCACAAACACACAGACACACACACCCTCACAAACACACCCCCTCCAAACACACAACCTCACAAACACACACACATACACCCTCACAACCATACACTCTCACTAACACACCCACATGTCCTCACAAACACACACACATACTCACAAACACACACCCTCACAAACACACACCCTCACAAACACACACCCTCAAAGACACACACCCTCATAATCACACACACACACTTTCACACACACACTCACCCTCACAAACACACACACACCCTCACAACCACACACTCTCACTAACGCCCACACACCCTCACTAACACACACCCTCACAAACACACACCCTCACTAACACACACCCTCACAAACACACACCCTCACTAACACACACACACACCCTCACAAACACACACACTCACCCTCACTAATACACACACACACCCTCACTAACACACACATACCCACACAAAAACACACCCTCACAAGCACACACACACCCTCACAAACACACACACTCACCCTCACTAACACACACACATACCCTCACAAACACACACACTCACCCTCACTAACACACACACACACCCTCACTAACACACACATACCCACACAAAAACACACCCTCACAAGCACACACACACCCTCACAAACACACACACTCACCCTCACTAACACACACACACCCTCACTAACACACACACACCCTCACAAACACACACCTTAACACACACACACACAACCTCACAAACGCACACCCTCAAAACACACACACACACCCACACCCATACACACACCCAAACACACACCCACACCCATACACACACCCTCACACACACACAAACACCCTCACAAATACACACTAATAAACACACAAACACACCCTGACAAACGCACACACCCTCACAAACACACACCTTAACACACACACACACCCTGACAAACACACTCACACCCTCACAAACACACACCTTAACACACACACACACACACCCTCACAAACACACACACTCACCCTCACAAACACACACACTCTCTAACGCACACACACCCTCACAAACACACACACACACCCTCACAAGCACACACATACACCTTCACAAACACACACACTCACCAACTCATAAACACCCTCACAGACACACACCCTCACAAACACACACACACCCTCACAAACACATACAGACACCCCTTCACAAACACACACATGCCCTCACAAACACACAGACCCTCACAAACACACACAAACACACACAAACACACACTAATCCTCACAAACACACATACCCTCACAAACACACACACACCCTCACGCAAACACACACACCCTCACAAACACACACAGACACCCCTTCACAAACACACACACACCCTCACAAACACACACACACCCTCACAAACACACACCCTCACAAACACACACAGACACCCCTTCACAAACACACAAACACCCTCACAAACACACACACACCCTCACACACATACACATACCCTCACAAACACACACACACACCCTGACAAACACACACACACCCTCACCCATACACACACCCAAACACACACCCACACACACACCCACTCAAACACACACCCTCACACACACACAAACACCCTCACAAATACACACTAATAAACACACAAACACACCCTGACAAACGCACACACCCTCACAAACACACACCTTAACACACACACACCCTCACAAACACACACACTCACCCTCACAAACACAGACCCTCACAAACACACATCCTCACAAACACACACACTCTCTAACGCACACACAACCTCACAAACACACACACACACCCTCACAAGCACACACCCTCATAATCACACACATACACCTTCACAAACACACACACTCACCAACTCATAAACACCCTCACAGACACACACCCTCACAAACACACACACTCACCCTCACAAACACACACACTCTCTAACGCACACACACCCTCACAAACACACAACCTCAGAAACGCACACACACCCTCACAAACACACACACACACCCTCACAAGCACACACCCTCATAATCACACACATACACCTTCACAAACACACACACTCACCAACTCATAAACACCCTCACAGGCACACACCCTCACAAGCACACACACACCCTCACAAACACACACCCACAAACACACACACACCCTCACAAACACATACACACACCCTCACAAACACACACCCTCACAAACACATACACACCCTCACAAACACACACTCACCCTCACAAACGCACACCCTCACAAACACACACACTCTCTAACGCACACACACCCTCACAAACACACACACACACCCTCACAAGCACACACCCTCATAATCACACACATACACCTTCACAAACACACACAATCACCAACTCATAAACACCCTCACAGACACACACCCTCACAAACACACACACACCCTCACAAACACACAATCTCACTAACACACACACACCCTCACAAACACACACCATCACTAACACACACACCCACACAAACACACACACACCGTCAAAAACACACACCATCACTAACACACACACACCCTCACAAACACACACACACCCTCACAAACACACACCATTACTAACACACACACCCACACAAACACACACACACACCCTCAAAAACACACACCCTCACAAACACACACACACCCTCACAAACACACACCCTCATAAAAAAACACACACCTTCACAAACACATACACGCACCCTCACAAACACCCACCCTCAATAACGCACACCCTCACAAACACACACCCTCAATCACACACACCCTCACAACGACACACACACCCTCATAAACACACACACTCAACCTCACAAACACACACACTCACAAACACACACCCTCACAAACACACACCCTCACAAACACACACACAGACCCTCACATACACACAACTTCACAAACACACAGACACACTCACCCTCACAAGACAGGGTCAAACGAGTGGTTAGGATCTGGAATGCACTGCCTGAGAGTGTAGTGAAGACAGGGTCAATCGAGTGGTTAGGATCTGGAATGCACTGTCTGAGAGTGTGGGGGAGAAAGGGTCAATCGAGTGGTTAGGATCTGGAATGCGCTGTCTGAGAGTGTGGTGGAGACAGGGTCTATCGAATGGCAGGATCTGGATGGCACTGTCTGAGAGTGTGGTGGAGACAGGTTCAATCGATTGGTTAGGATCGGAAATGCACTGTCTGAGAGTGTGGTGGAGACAGGGTCAATTGAGTGGTTAGGATCTGGAATGCAATGTCTGAGAGTGTGGTGGAGACAGGGTCAATCGAGTGGTTAGGATCTGGAATGCACTGTCAGAAAATAAGGTGGAGAAAGGTTCAATCGAGTGTTTAGGATCAGGAATGCACTGTCTGAGAGTATGGGGGAGACAGGGTCAATCGAGTGGCTAGGATCTGGAATGCACTCCCTGAGAGTGTGGTGGAGACAGGGTCAATCGAGTGGTTAGGTTCTGGAATGCTCTGTCTGTTAGTATGGTGGAGACAGGGTCAATCGAGTGGTTAGGATCTGGAATGCGCCGTCTGAGAGTGTGGTGGAGACAGGGTCAATCGAGTGGTTTGAATCTGGAATGCACTGCCTGAGAGTGTGGTGGAGACAGGGTCAATCGAGTGGTTAGGATCTGGTATGCATTGTCTGAGAGTATGGGGAAGAGAGTGTCAATCGAGTGGTTAGGATCTGGAATGCATTGTTTGAGACTGTGGGGGGTCAGGGTCAATCGAGTGGTTAGATCTGGAAAGCACTGTCTGATAGTGTGGTGGAGACAGGGTCAATCGAGTGGTTAGGATCTGGAATACACTGTCTGAGAGTGTGTGGGAGACAGGGTCAATCGAGTGGTTAGGATCAGGAATGCACTGTATGAGAGTCTGGTGGAGACAGGGTCAATCGAGTGGTTAGGATCTGGAATGCACTGTCTGACAGTGTGGTGGAGACAGGGTCAATTGGGTGGTTAGGATCTGGAATGCACTGTCTGAGAGTGTGGGGGAGACAGGGTCAATCGAGTGGTTAGGATCTGGAATGCACTGCCTGAGAATGTGGTGAAGACTGTGTCAATCGAGTGCTTAGGATCTGGAATGCGCTGTCTGAGAGTGTGGTGGAGACAGGGTCAATCGAGTTGTTAGGATCTCAAATGCGCTGTCTGAGAGTGTAGTGGAGACAGGGTCAATCGAGTGGTTAGGATCTGGAATGCAGTGTCTGAGAGTGTGGGGGAGACAGGGTCAATCGAGTGGTTAGGATGTGGAATGCACTGCCCGAGAGTGTGGTGTAGACAGTGTCAATCGAGTGGTTAGGATCTGGAAAGCACTGTCTGAAAATGTGGTGGAGACTGGTTCAAACGAGTGGTTAGGATCTGGAATGCATTGTTTGAGACTGTGGGGGGTCAGGGTCAATCGAGTGGTTAGATCTGGAAAGCACTGTCTGATAGTGTGGGGGAGACAGGGTCAATCGAGTGGTTAGGTTCTGGAATGCACTGTCTGAGAGTGTGGTGGAGACAGGGTCAATCGAGTGGTTAGGATCTGGAATGCACTGTCTGAGAGTATGGGGGAGACAGGGTCAATTGGGTGGTTAGGATCTGGAATGCACTGTCTGAGAGTGTGGTGGAGACAGGGTCAATCGAGTGGTTAGGATCTGGAATGCACTGTCTGATAGGGTTGTGGAGATGGGGTCAATCGAGTGGTTTGAATCTGGAATGCACTGTCTGACAGTGTGGTGGAGACAGGGTCAATCGAGTGGTTAGGATCTGGAATACACTGTCTGAGAGTATGGGGGAGACAGGGTCAATTGGGTGGTTAGGATCTGGAATGCACTTTCTGAGAGTGTGGTGGAGACAGGGTCAATCGAGTGGTTAGGATCTGGAATGCACTGACTGAGAGTGTGGTGGAGACAGGGTCAATCGAGTGGTTAGGATCTGGAATGCACTGTCTGACAGTGTGGTGGAGACAGGGTCAATTGGGTGGTTAGGATCTGGAATACACTGTCTGAGAGTATGGGGGAGACAGGGTCAATTGGGTGGTTAGGATCTGGAATGCATTGTCTGAGAGTGTGGTGGAGACAGGGTCAATCGAGTGGTTAGGATCTGGAATGCACTGTCTGATAGGGTTGTGGAGATGGGGTCAATCGAGTGGTTTGTATCTGAAATGCACTGTCTGACAGTGTGGTGGAGACAGGGTCAATCGAGTGGTTAGGATCTGGAACACACTCTCTGAGAGTATGGGGGAGACAGGGTCAATTGGGTGGTTAGGATCTGGAATGCACTGTCTGAGAGTGTGGTGGAGACAGGGTCAATCGAGTGGTTAGGATCTGGAATGCACTGTCTGAGAGTGTAGTGAAGACAGGGTCAATCGAGTGGTTAGGATCTTGAATACACTGTCTGAGAGTGTGTTGGAGACAGGGTCAATCGAGTGGTTAGGATCTTGAATACACTGTCTGAGAGTGTGTTGGAGACAGGGTCAATCGAGTGGTTAGGATCTGGAATGGATTGTCTGAGAGAGTGGTGGAGACAGGGTTAATCGAGTGGTTAGGATCTGGAATGCACTGTCTGATAGTGTGGTGTAGACAGGGTCAATCGAGTGGTTAGGATCTGGTATGCATTGTCTGAGATTATGGGGCAGAGAGGGTCAATCGAGTGGTTAGGATGTGGAATGCTCTGTCTGAGAGTGTCGGGGAGACAGGGTCAATCGAGTGGTTAGGATCTGGAATGCACTGTCTGGGAGTGTGGTGAAAAAAGGGTCAATCGAGTTGTTAGGATCTGGAATGCACTGTCTGAGGGTGTGGGGGAGACAGGGTCAATCAAGTGGTTAGGATCTGGAATGCACTGTCCGAGAGTGTGGTGGAGACAGGGTCAATCGAGTGGTTAGGATCTGGAATGCACTCCCTGAGACTGTGGTGGAGACAGGGTCAATCGAGTGGTTAGGATCTGGAATGCACTGTCTGAGAATTTGGGGGAGATAGGGTCAATCGAGTGGTTAGGATCTGGAATGCGCTGTCTGAGAGTGTGGTGGAGACAGGGTCAATCGAGTGTTTAGGATCTGGAATGCACTGCCTGAGAGTGTGGTGGAGAAAGGGTTAATCGAGTGGTTAGTATCTGGTATGCATTATCTGAGAGTATGGGGGAGAGAGTGTCAATTGAGTGGTTAGGATCTGGAATGGTCTGTCTGAGAGTGTGGTGGAGATGGGGTCAATCGAGTGGTTAGGATCTGGAATGCACTGCCTGAGAGTCTTTTGGAGATGGGGGCAATCGAGTTGTTAGGATCTGGAATGCACTGTCTGAGGGTTTGGGGGAGACAGGGTCAATCGAGTGGTTAGGATCTGGAATGCACTGTCTGATAGTGTGGTGGAGACAGGGTCAATCGAGTGGTTAGGATCTGGAATACACTGTCTGAGAGTGTGGTGGAGAGAGGGTCAGTCGAGTGGTTAGGATCTGGAATGCACTGTCTGAGAGTGTGGTGAAAATAGGGTCAATCGAGTTGTTAGGATCTGGAATGCACTGTCTGAGGGTGTGGGGGAGACAGGGTCAATCGAGTGGTTAGGATCTGGAATGCACTGTCTGAGAGTGTGGTGGAGACAGGGTCAATCGAGTGGTTAGGATCTGGAATGCACTGTCTGACAGTATGGTGGAGACAGGGTCAATCGAGTGGTTAGGATCTGGAATGCGCTCTCTGAGAGTGTAGTGAAGACAGGGTCAATCGAGTGGTTAGGATCAGCAATGCATTGTTTGAGACTGTGGGGGGTCAGGGTCAATCGAGTGGTTAGATCTGGAATGCACTCCCTTAGAGAGTGGTGGAGACAGGGTCAATTGAGTGGTTAGGATCTGGAATGGACTGTCTGAGAGTGTGGTGGAGACAGGGTCAATCGAGTGGTTAGGATCTGGAATGCACTGTCTGACAGTATGGTGGAGACAGGGTCAATCGAGTGGTTAGGATCTGGAATACACTGTCTGAGAGTATGGGGGAGACAGGGTCAATTGGGTGGTTAGGATCTGGAATGAACTGTCTGAGAGTGTGGTGGAGACAGGGTCAATCGAGTGGTTAGGATCTGGAAAGCACTGTCTGATAGGGTTGTGGAGATGGGATCAATCGAGTGGTTTGGATCTGGAATGCACTGCTTGAGAGTGTGGTGGAGACAGGGTTAATCGAGTGGTTAGGATCTGGTATGCATTGTCTGAGAGTATGGGGGAGAGAGGGTCAATCGAGTGGTTAGGATCTGGAATGCACTGCCTGAGAATGTGGTGAAGACTGTGTCAATCGAGTTGTTAGGATCTCGAATGCGATGTCTGAGAGTGTAGTGGAGAGAGTGTCAATCGAGTGGTTAGGATCTGGAATGCAGTGTCTGAGAGTGTGGGGGAGACAGGGTCAATCGAGTGGTTAGGATGTGGAATGCACTGCCTGAGAGGGTGGAGGAGAGACTGTCAATCGAGTGGTTTGGATGTGGAAAGCACTGTCTGAAAATGTGGTGGCGACAGGTTCAAACGAGTGGTTAGGACCTGGAATGCACTGTCTGAGATTGTGGTGGAGATGGGGTCAATTGATTGGTTAGGATCTGGAATGCACTGCCTGAGAGTGTAGTGAAGACAGGGTCAATCGAGTGGTTAGGATCTTGAAAACACTGTCTGAGAATGTGTTGGACACAGGGTCAATCGAGTGGTTAGGATCTGGAATGCACTGTCTGAGAGTGTGGGGGAGAAAGGGTCAATTGAGTGGTTTGAATCTGGAATGCACTGTCTGAGAGTGTGGTGGAGACAGGGTCAATCGAGTGGTTTGAATGTGGATTGCACTGCCTGAGAGTGTAGTGGAGACAGGGTTAATCGAGTGGTTTGGATCTGGAATGCACTGTCTGAGAGTGTGGGGGAGAAAGGGTCAATTGAGTGATTAGGATCTGGAATGCACTGTCTGAGAGTGTGGGGGAGAAAGGGTCAATCGAGTGTTTAGGATCTGGAATGCGCTGTCTGAGAGTGTGGTGGAGACAGGGTCAATCGAGTGGTTTGAATCTGGAATGCACTGTCTGAGAGTGTGGTGGAGACAGGGTCAATCGAGTTGTTAGGATCTGGAATGCACTGTCTGAGAGTGTGGTGGAGACAGGGTCAATCAAGTGGTTTGAATGTGGATTGCACTGCCTGAGAGTGTAGTGGAGACAGGGTTAATCGAGTGGTTTGGATCAGGTATGCATTGTCTGAGAGTATGGGGGAGAGAGGGTCAATCGAGTGGTTAGGATCTGGAATGCACTTTCTGAGAGTGTGGTTGAGACAGGGTCAATCGAGTGGTTAGGATCTGGAATGCGCTGCCTGAGAGTGTGGGGGAGACAGGGTCAATCGAGTGGCTAGGATCTGGAATGCACTGTCTCAGAGTGTATTGGAGAAGGGGTCAATCGAGTGGTTAGGATCTGGAATGCACTGTCTGAGGGGGTGAGGGAGACAGGGTCAATCGAGTGGTTAGGATCTGGAATGCACTGTCTGAGAGTATGGGGGAGACAGGGTCAATTGGGTGGTTAGGGTCTGGAATGCACTGTCTGATAGGGTTGTGGAGATGGGGTCAATCGAGTGGTTTGGATCTGGAATGCACTGCTTGGGAGTGTGGTGGAGACAGGGTCAATCGAGTGGTTAGGATCTGGAATACACTGTCTGAGAATATGGGGGAGACAGGGTCAATTGGGTGGTTAGGATCTGGAATGCACTGTCTGAGAGTGTGGTGGAGACAGGGTCAATCGAGTGGTTAGGATCTGGAATGCACTGCCTGAGAGGGTGGAGGAGAGAGTGTCAATCGAGTGGTTAGCATGTGGAATGCACTGCCTGAGAGTGTAATGAAGACAGGGTCAATCGAGTGGTTAGGATCTTGAATACACTGTCTGAGAGTGTGTTGGAGACAGGGTCAATCGAGTGGTTAGGATCTGGAATGGATTGTCTGAGAGAGTGGTGGAGACAGGGTTTTTCGAGTGGTTAGGATCTGGAATGCACTGTCTGATAGTGTGGTGGAGACAGGGTCAATCGAGTGGTTAGGATCTGGAATGCACTGTCTGACAGTGTGGTGTAGACAGGGTCAATCGAGTGGTTAGGATCTGGTATGCATTGTCTGAGATTATGGGGCAGAGAGGGTCAATCGAGTGGTTAGGATTTGGAATGCATTGTTTGAGACTGTAGGGGGGACAGGGTCAATCGAGTGGTTAGGATCTGGAATGCTCTGTCTGAGAGTGTGGGGGAGACAGGGTCAATCGAGTGGTTAGGATCTGGAATGCGCTGCCTGAGAGTGTGGTGGAGAAGGGGTCAATCGAGTGGTTAGGATCTGGAAAGCACTGTCTGAGAGTTTGGTGGAGATGGGTCAATCGAGTGGTTAGGATCTGGAATGCACTGTCTGGGAGTGTGGTGAAAATAGGGTCAATCGAGTTGTTAGGATCTGGAATGCACTGTCTGAGGGTGTGGGGGAGACAGGGTCAATCGAGTGGTTAGGATCTGGAATGCACTGTCTGAGAGTGTGGTGGAGACAGGGTCAATCGAGTGGTTAGGATCTGGAATGCACTGCCTGAGAGTGTGGTGGAGACAGGGTCAATCGAGTGGTTAGGATCTGGAATGCACTGTCTGAGAGTGTGGGGGAGACAGGGTCAATCGTGTGTTTAGGATCTGTAATGCACTGTCTGAGAGCGTGGTGGAGACAGGGTCAATCGAGTGGCAGGATCTGGAATGCACTGTCTGATAATTTGGGTGAGATAGGGTCAATCGAGTGGTTAGGATCTGGAATGCGCTGTCTGAGAGGGTGGTGGAGACAGGGTCAATCGAGTGTTTAGGATCTGGAATGCACTGCCTGAGAGTGTGGTGGAGAAAGGGTTAATCGAGATGTTAGTATCTGGTATGCATTGTCTGAGAGTATGGGGGAGAGAGTGTCAATTGAGTGGTTAGGATCTGGAATGGTCTGTCTGAGAGTGTGGTGGAGATGGGGTCAATCGAGTGGTTAGGATCTGGAATGCACTGTCTGAGGGTTTGGGGGAGACAGGGTCAATCGAGTGGTTAGGATCTGGAATGCACTTTCTGAGAGTGTGGTGGAGACAGGGTCAATCGAGTGGTTAGGATCTGGAATGCTCTGTCTGAGAGTGTGGGGGAGACGGGGTCAATCGAGTGGTTAGGATCTGGAATGCGCTGCCTGAGAGTGTGGGGGAGACAGGGTCAATCGAGTGGTTAGGATCTGGAATGCGCTGCCTGAGAGTGTGGGGGAGACAGGGTCAATCGAGTGGCTAGGATCTGGAATGCACTGTCTCAGAGTGTGGTGGAGAAGGGGTCAATCGAGTGGTTAGGATCTGGAAAGCACTGTCTGAGAGTGTGGTGGAGATTGGGTCAATCGAGTGGTTAGGATCTGGAATGCACTGTCTGAGAGTGTGGTGAAAATAGGGTCAATCGAGTTGTTAGGATCTGGAATGCACTGTCTGAGGGTATGGGGGAGACAGGGTCAATCGAGTGGTTAGGATCTGGAATGCACTGTCTGAGAGTGTGGTGGAGACAGGGTCAATCGATTGGTTAGGATCGGGAATGCGCTCTCTGAGAGTGTAGTGAAGACAGGGTCAATCGAGTGGTTAGGATCAGCAATGCATTGTTTGAGACTGTGGGGGGTCAGGGTCAATCGAGTGGTTAGATCTGGAATGCACTCCCTTAGAGAGTGGTGGAGACAGGGTCAATCGAGTGGTTAGGATCTGGAAAGCACTGTCTGATAATGTGGTGGAGACAGGGTCAATTGAGTGGTTAGGATCTGGAATGCACTGTCTGAGAGTGTGGTGCAGACAGGGTCAATCGAGTGGTTAGGATCTGGAATACACTGTCTGAGAGTATGGGGGAGACAGGGTCAATTGGGTGCTTAGGATCTGGAATGAACTGTCTGAGAGTGTGGTGGAGACAGGGTCAATCGAGTGGTTAGGATCTGGAATGCACTGTCTGACAGTGTGGTGGAGACAGGGTCAATTGGGTGGTTAGGATCTGGAATGCACTGTCTGATAGGGTTGTGGAGATGGGGTTAATCGAGTGGTTAGGATCTGGTATGCATTGTCTGAGAGTATGGGGGAGAGAGGGTCAATCGAGTGGTTAGGATCTGGAATGCACTGCCTGAGACTGTGGTGAAGACTGTGTCAATCGAGTGCTTAGGATCTGGAATGCGCTGTCTGAGAATGTGGTGGAGACAGGGTCAATCGAGTGGTTTGGATCTGGTATGCATTGTCTGAGAGTATGGGGGAGAGAGGGTCAATCGAGTGGTTAGGATCTGGAATGCACTTTCTGAGAGTATGGTTGAGACAGGGTCAATCGAGTGGTTAGGATCTGGAATGCGCTGCCTGAGAGTGTGGGGGAGACAGGGTCAATCGAGTGGCTAGGATCTGGAATGCACTGTCTCAGAGTGTGGAGGAGAAGGGGTCAATCGAGTGGTTAGGATCTGGAAAGCACTGTCTGAGAGTATGGTGGAGATTGGGTCAATCGAGTGGTTAGGATCTGGAATGCACTGTCTGAGAGTGTGGTGAAAATAGGGTCAATCGAGTTGTTAGGATCTGGAATGCACTGTCTGAGGGTGTGAGGGAGACAGGGTCAATCGAGTGGTTAGGATCTGGAATGCACTGTCTGATAGTGTGGTGGAAACAGGATCAATCGAGTGGTTAGGATCTGGAATGCAGTGTCTGAGAGTGTGGTGGAGACAGGGTCAATCGAGTGGTTAGGATCTGGAATGCACTGTCTGACAGTGTGGTGGAGACAGGGTCAATCGAGTGGTTAGGATCTGGAATACACTGTCTGACAGTGTGGTGTAGACAGGGACAATCGAGTGTTTAGGATCTGGAATACACTGTCTGAGAGTATGGGGGAGACAGGGTCAATTGGGTGGTTAGGATCTGGAATGCACGGTCTGATAGGGTTGTGGAGATGGGGTCAATCGAGTGGTTTGGATCTGGAATGCACTGCTTGAGAGTGTGGTGGAAACAGGGTTAATCGAGTGGTTAGGATCTGGTATGCACTGTCTGATAGTATGGTGGAGACAGGGTCAATCGAGTGGTTAGGATCTGGAATGTACTGTCTGATAGTGTGGTGGAGACAGGGTCAATCGAGTGGTTAGGATCTGGAATGCACTGTCTGAGAGTGTGGTGGAGACAGGTTCAATTGGGTGGTTAGGATCAGGAATGCACTGCCTGAGAGTGTAGTGGAGACAGGGTCAATCGAGTGGTTAGGATCTGGATTTCACTGCCTAAGAGCGTAGTGGAGACAGGGTTAATCGAGTGGTTTGGATCTGGTATGCATTGTCTGAGAGTGTGGGGGGGACAGGGTCAATCGAGTGGTTAGGATCTGGAATGCACTTTCTGAGAGTGTGGTGGAGACAGGGTCAATCGAGTGGTTAGGATCTGGAATGCTCTGTCTGAGAGTGTGGGGGAGACGGGGTCAATCGAGTGGTTAGGATCTGGAATGCGCTGCCTGAGAGTGTGGGGGAGACAGGGTCAATCGAGTGGTTAGGATCTGGAATGCACTGTCTGAGAGTGTGGTGGAGAAGGGGTCAATCGAGTGGTTAGGTTCTGGAAAGCACTGTCTGAGAGTGTGGTGGAGATTGGGTCAATCAAGTGGTTAGGATCTGGAATGCACTGTCTGAGAGTGTGGTGAAAATAGGGTCAATCGAGTTGTTAGGATCTGGATTTCACTGCCTAAGAGCGTAGTGGAGACAGGGTTAATCGAGTGGTTTGGATCTGGTATGCATTGTCTGAGAGTATGGGGGAGAGAGGGTCAATCAAGTGGTTAGGATTTGGAATGCATTGTTTGAGACTGTGGGGGGGACAGGGTCAATCGAGTGGTTAGGATCTGGAATGCACTTTCTGAGAGTGTGGTGGAGACAGGGTCAATCGAGTGGTTAGGATCTGGAATGCTCTGTCTGAGAGTGTGGGGGAGACGGGGTCAATCGAGTGGTTAGGATCTGGAATGCGCTGCCTGAGAGTGTGGGGGAGACAGGGTCAATCGAGTGGTTAGGATCTGGAATGCACTGTCTGAGAGTGTATTGGAGAAGGGGTCAATCGAGTGGTTAGGTTCTGGAAAGCACTGTCTGAGAGTGTGGTGGAGATTGGGTCAATCAAGTGGTTAGGATCTGGAATGCACTGTCTGAGAGTGTGGGGGAGACAGGGTCAATCGAGTGGTTAAGATCTGGAATGCACTGTCTGAGGGTGTGGTGGATACAGGGTCAATCGAGTGGTTAGGATCTGGAATGCACTGTCTGAGAGTGTGGTGGAGACAGGGTCAATCGATTGGTTAGGATCGGGAATGCGCTCTCTGAGAGTGTAGTGAAGACAGGGTCAATCGAGTGGTTAGGATCAGCAATGCATTGTTTGAGACTGTGGGGGGTCAGGGTCAATCGAGTGGTTAGATCTGGAATGCACTCCCTTAGAGAGTGGTGGAGACAGGGTCAATCGAGTGGTTAGGATCTGGAAAGCACTGTCTGATAATGTGGTGGAGACAGGGTCAATTGAGTGGTTAGGATCTGGAATGCACTGTCTGAGAGTATGGGGGAGACAGGGTCAATTGGGTGCTTAGGATCTGGAATGAACTGTCTGAGAGTGTGGTGGAGACAGGGTCAATCGAGTGGTTAGGATCTGGAATGCACTGTCTGACAGTGTGGTGGAGACAGGGTCAATTGGGTGGTTAGGATCTGGAATGCACTGTCTGATAGGGTTGTGGAGATGGGGTTCATCGAGTGGTTAGGATCTGGTATGCATTGTCTGAGAGTATGGGGGAGAGAGGGTCAATCGAGTGGTTAGGATCTGGAATGCACTGCCTGAGACTGTGGTGAAGACTGTGTCAATCGAGTGCTTAGGATCTGGAATGCGCTGTCTGAGAATGTGGTGGAGACAGGGTCAATCGAGTGGTTTGGATCTGGTATGCATTGTCTGAGAGTATGGGGGAGAGAGGGTCAATCGAGTGGTTAGGATCTGGAATGCACTTTCTGAGAGTATGGTTGAGACAGGGTCAATCGAGTGGTTAGGATCTGGAATGCGCTGCCTGAGAGTGTGGGGGAGACAGGGTCAATCGAGTGGCTAGGATCTGGAATGCACTGTCTCAGAGTGTGGAGGAGAAGGGGTCAATCGAGTGGTTAGGATCTGGAAAGCACTGTCTGAGAGTGTGGTGGAGATTGGGTCAATCGAGTGGTTAGGATCTGGAATGCACTGTCTGAGAGTGTGGTGAAAATAGGGTCAATCGAGTTGTTAGGATCTGGAATGCACTGTCTGAGGGTGTGAGGGAGACAGGGTCAATCGAGTGGTTAGGATCTGGAATGCACTGTCTGATAGTGTGGTGGAGACAGGATCAATCGAGTGGTTAGGATCTGGAATGCACTGTCTGAGAGTGTGGTGGAGACAGGGTCAATCGAGTGGTTAGGATCTGGAATGCACTGTCTGACAGTGTGGTGGAGACAGGGTCAATCGAGTGGTTAGGATCTGGAATACACTGTCTGACAGTGTGGTGTAGACAGGGACAATCGAGTGTTTAGGATCTGGAATACACTGTCTGAGAGTATGGGGGAGACAGGGTCAATTGGGTGGTTAGGATCTGGAATGCACGGTCTGATAGGGTTGTGGAGATGGGGTCAATCGAGTGGTTTGGATCTGGAATGCACTGCTTGAGAGTGTGGTGGAAACAGGGTTAATCGAGTGGTTAGGATCTGGTATGCACTGTCTGATAGTATGGTGGAGACAGGGTCAATCGAGTGGTTAGGATCTGGAATGTACTGTCTGATAGTGTGGTGGAGACAGGGTCAATCGAGTGGTTAGGATCTGGAATGCACTGTCTGAGAGTGTGGTGGAGACAGGTTCAATTGGGTGGTTAGGATCAGGAATGCACTGCCTGAGAGTGTAGTGGAGACAGGGTCAATCGAGTGGTTAGGATCTGGATTTCACTGCCTAAGAGCGTAGTGGAGACAGGGTTAATCGAGTGGTTTGGATCTGGTATGCATTGTCTGAGAGTGTGGGGGGGACAGGGTCAATCGAGTGGTTAGGATCTGGAATGCACTTTCTGAGAGTGTGGTGGAGACAGGGTCAATCGAGTGGTTAGGATCTGGAATGCTCTGTCTGAGAGTGTGGGGGAGACGGGGTCAATCGAGTGGTTAGGATCTGGAATGCGCTGCCTGAGAGTGTGGGGGAGACAGGGTCAATCGAGTGGTTAGGATCTGGAATGCACTGTCTGAGAGTGTGGGGGAGACAGGGTCAATCGAGTGGTTAGGATCTGGAATGCACTGTCTGAGAGTGTATTGGAGAAGGGGTCAATCGAGTGGTTAGGTTCTGGAAAGCACTGTCTGAGAGTGTGGTGGAGATTGGGTCAATCAAGTGGTTAGGATCTGGAATGCACTGTCTGAGAGTGTGGTGGAGACAGGGTCAATCGAGTGGTTAAGATCTGGAATGCACTGTCTGAGGGTGTGGTGGATACAGGGTCAATCGAGTGGTTAGGATCTGGAATGCACTGTCTGAGAGTGTGGTGGAGACAGGGTCAATCGATTGGTTAGGATCGGGAATGCGCTCTCTGAGAGTGTAGTGAAGACAGGGTCAATCGAGTGGTTAGGATCAGCAATGCATTGTTTGAGACTGTGGGGGGTCAGGGTCAATCGAGTGGTTAGATCTGGAATGCACTCCCTTAGAGAGTGGTGGAGACAGGGTCAATCGAGTGGTTAGGATCTGGAAAGCACTGTCTGATAATGTGGTGGAGACAGGGTCAATTGAGTGGTTAGGATCTGGAATGCACTGTCTGAGCGTGTGGTGGAGACAGGGTCAATCGA
Organism: Carcharodon carcharias; assembly: GCF_017639515.1. NCBI lineage: Eukaryota > Metazoa > Chordata > Chondrichthyes > Lamniformes > Lamnidae > Carcharodon > Carcharodon carcharias. The sequence continues at coordinate 723,190 of NC_054471.1, read as the reverse complement.
GTGGTTAGGATCTGGAATACACTGTCTGAGAGTATGGGGGAGACAGGGTCAATTGGGTGCTTAGGATCTGGAATGAACTGTCTGAGAGTGTGGTGGAGACAGGGTCAATCGAGTGGTTAGGATCTGGAATGCACTGTCTGACAGTGTGGTGGAGACAGGGTCAATTGGGTGGTTAGGATCTGGAATGCACTGTCTGATAGGGTTGTGGAGATGGGGTTAATCGAGTGGTTAGGATCTGGTATGCATTGTCTGAGAGTATGGGGGAGAGAGGGTCAATCGAGTGGTTAGGATCTGGAATGCACTGCCTGAGACTGTGGTGAAGACTGTGTCAATCGAGTGCTTAGGATCTGGAATGCGCTGTCTGAGAATGTGGTGGAGACAGGGTCAATCGAGTGGTTTGGATCTGGTATGCATTGTCTGAGAGTATGGGGGAGAGAGGGTCAATCGAGTGGTTAGGATCTGGAATGCACTTTCTGAGAGTGTGGTTGAGACAGGGTCAATCGAGTGGTTAGGATCTGGAATGCGCTGCCTGAGAGTGTGGGGGAGACAGGGTCAATCGAGTGGCTAGGATCTGGAATGCACTGTCTCAGAGTGTGGTGGAGAAGGGGTCAATCGAGTGGTTAGGATCTGGAAAGCACTGTCTGAGAGTGTGGTGGAGATTGGGTCAATCGAGTGGTTAGGATCTGGAATGCACTGTCTGAGAGTGTGGTGAAAATAGGGTCAATCGAGTTGTTAGGATCTGGAATGCACTGTCTGAGGGTGTGAGGGAGACAGGGTCAATCGAGTGGTTAGGATCTGGAATGCACTGTCTGATAGTGTGGTGGAGACAGGATCAATCGAGTGGTTAGGATCTGGAATGCACTGTCTGAGAGTGTGGTGGAGACAGGGTCAATCGAGTGGTTAGGATCTGGAATGCACTGTCTGACAGTGTGGTGGAGACAGGGTCAATCGAGTGGTTAGGATCTGGAATACACTGTCTGACAGTGTGGTGTAGACAGGGACAATCGAGTGTTTAGGATCTGGAATACACTGTCTGAGAGTATGGGGGAGACAGGGTCAATTGGGTGGTTAGGATCTGGAATGCACTGTCTGATAGGGTTGTGGAGATGGGGTCAATCGAGTGGTTAGGATCTGGAATGCACTGTCTGAGAGTGTGGTGGAGACAGGGTCAATCGAGTCGTTAGGATCTGGAATGTACTGTCTGATAGTGTGGTGGAGACAGGGTCAATCGAATGGTTAGGATCTGGAATGCACTGTCTGAGAGTGTGGTGGAGACAGGTTCAATTGGGTGGTTAGGATCAGGAATGCACTGCCTGAGAGTGTAGTGGAGACAGGGTCAATCGAGTGGTTAGGATCTGGATTTCACTGCCTAAGAGCGTAGTGGAGACAGGGTTAATCGAGTGGTTTGGATCTGGTATGCATTGTCTGAGAGTATGGGGGAGAGAGGGTCAATCAAGTGGTTAGGATCTGGAATGCATTGTTTGAGACTGTGGGGGGGACAGGGTCAATCGAGTGGTTAGGATCTGGAATGCACTTTCTGAGAGTGTGGTGGAGACAGGGTCAATCGAGTGGTTAGGATCTGGAATGCTCTGTCTGAGAGTGTGGGGGAGACGGGGTCAATCGAGTGGTTAGGATCTGGAATGCGCTGCCTGAGAGTGTGGGGGAGACAGGGTCAATCGAGTGGTTAGGATCTGGAATGCACTGTCTGAGAGTGTGGTGGAGAAGGGGTCAATCGAGTGGTTAGGTTCTGGAAAGCACTGTCTGAGAGTGTGGTGGAGATTGGGTCAATCAAGTGGTTAGGATCTGGAATGCACTGTCTGAGAGTGTGGTGAAAATAGGGTCAATCGAGTTGTTAGGATCTGGAATGCACTGTCTGAGGGTATGGGGGAGACAGGGTCAATCGAGTGGTTAAGATCTGGAATGCACTGTCTGAGGGTGTGGTGGATACAGGGTCAATCGAGTGGTTAGGATCTGGAATGCACTGTCTGAGAGTGTTGTGGAGACTGGGTCAATCGATTGGTTAGGATCGGGAATGCGCTCTCTGAGAGTGTAGTGAAGACAGGGTCAATCGAGTGGTTAGGATCAGCAATGCATTGTTTGAGACTGTGGGGGGTCAGGGTCAATCGAGTGGTTAGGATCTGGAATGCACTCCCTTAGAGAGTGGTGGAGACAGGGTCAATAGAGTGGTTAGGATCTGGAAAGCACTGTCTGATAATGTGGTGGAGACAGGGTCAATTGAGTGGTTAGGATCTGTAATGCACTGTCTGAGAGTGTGGTGGAGACAGGGTCAATCGAGTGGTTAGGATCTGGAATACACTGAGAGTATGGGGGAGACAGGGTCAATTGGGTGCTTAGGATCTGGAATGAACTGTCTGAGACTGTGGTGGAGACAGGGTCAATCGAGTGGTTAGGATCTGGAATGCACTGTCTGATAGGGTTGTGGAGATGGGGTTAATCGAGTGGTTAGGATCTGGTATGCATTGTCTGAGAGTATGGGGGAGAGAGGGTCAATCGAGTGGTTAGGATCTGGAATGCCCTGCCTGAGACTGTGGTGAAGACTGTGTCAATCGAGTGCTTAGGATCTGGAATGCGCTGTCTGAGAATGTGGTGGAGACAGGGTCAATCGAGTGGTTTGGATCTGGTATGCACTTTCTGAGAGTGTGGTTGAGACAGGGTCAATCGAGTGGTTAGGATCTGGAATGCGCTGCCTGAGAGTGTGGGGGAGACAGGGTCAATCGAGTTGTTAGGATCTGGAAAGCACTGTCTGAGAGTGTGGTGGAGATTGGGTCAATCGAGTGGTTAGGATCTGGAATGCACTGTCTGAGAGTGTGGTGAAAATAGGGTCAATCGAGTTGTTAGGATCTGGAATGCACTGTCTGAGGGTGTGAGGGAGACAGGGTCAATCGAGTGGTTAGGATCTGGAATGCACTGTCTGATAGTGTGGTGGAGACAGGATCAATCGAGTGGTTAGGATCTGGAATGCACTGTCTGAGAGTGTGGTGGAGACAGGGTCAATCGAGTGGTTAGGATCTGGAATGCACTGTCTGACAGTGTGGTGGAGACAGGGTCAATCGAGTGGTTAGGATCTGGAATACACTGTCTGACAGTGTGGTGTAGACAGGGACAATCGAGTGTTTAGGATCTGGAATACACTGTCTGAGAGTATGGGGGAGACAGGGTCAATTGGGTGGTTAGGATCTGGAATGCACTGTCTGATAGGGTTGTGGAGATGGGGTCAATCGAGTGGTTTGGATCTGGAATGCACTGCTTGAGAGTGTGGTGGAAACAGGGTTAATCGAGTGGTTAGGATCTGGTATGCATTGTCTGAGATTATGGGAGAGAGGGTCAATCGAGTGGTTAGGATCTGGAATGCACTGCCTGAGAATGTGGTGAAGACAGTGTCAATCGAGTGCTTAGGATCTGGAATGCGCTGTCTGAAAGTGTGGTGGAGACAGGGTCAATCGAGTGGTTAGGATCTGGAATGCAGTGTCTGAGAGTGTGGGGGAGACAGGGTCAATCGAGTGGTTAGGATCTGGAATGCACTGCCCGAGAGTGTGGTGTAGACAGTGTCAATCGAGTGGTTAGGATCTGGAATGCACTGCCCGAGAGTGTGGTGTAGACAGTGTCAATCGAGTGGTTAGGGTCTGGAATGCACTGTCTGAAAATGTGGTGGAGACAGGTTCAAACGAGTGGTTAGGGTCTGGAATGCACAGTCTAAGATTGTGGTGGAGATGGGGTCAATTGATTGGTTAGGATCTGGAATGCACTGCCTGAGAGTGTAGTGAAGACAGGGTCAATCGAGTGGTTAGGATCTGGAATGCACTGTCTGAGAATGTGGGGGAGAAAGGGTCAATTGGGTGGTTAGGATCTGGAATGCACTGTCTGAGAGTTTGGGGGAGAAAGGGTCAATCGAGTGGTTAGGATCTGGAATGAGCTGTCTGAGAGTGTGGTGGAGACAGGGTCAATCGAGTGGTTTGAATCTGGAATGCACTGTCTGAGAGTGTGGTGGAGACAGGGTCAATCGAGTGGTTAGGATCTGGAATGCATTGTCTGAGAGTATCGGGGAGAGAGGGTCAATCGAGTGGTTAGGATCTGGAATGCACTGTCTGAGAGAGTGGTGTTGACAGGGTCAATCGAGTGGTTAGCATCTGGTATGCATTGTCGGAGATTATGGGGGAGAGAGGGTCAATCGAGTGGTTAGGATGTGGAATGCAGTGTCTGAGAGTGTGGTGAAAATAGGGTCAATCGAGTTGTTGGGATCTGGAATGCACTGTCTGAGGGTATGGGGGAGACAGGGTCAATCGAGTGGTTAGGATCTGGAATGCACTGTCTGAGGGTGTGGTGGAGACAGGGTCCATCGAGTGGTTAGGATATGGAATGCACTGCCTGAGAGTGTGGGGGAGACAGGGTCAATCAAGTGGTTAGGATCTGGAATGCACTGTCTGAGAGTGTGGTGGAGACAGGGTCAATCGAGTGGTTAGGATCTGGAATGCACTGTCTGAGAGTGTTGGGGAGACAGGGTCAATCGTGTGTTTAGGATCTGTAATGCACTTTCTGAGTGCGTGGTGGAGACAGGGATAATCGAGTGGCAGGATCTGGAATGCACTGTCTGAGAATTTGGGGGAGATAGGGTCAATCGAGTGGTTAGGATCTGGAATGCTTTGTTTGAGACTGTGGGGCGGACAGGGTCATTTGACTGGTTAGGATCTGGAATGCACTGTTTAAGAGTGTGCTGGAGACAGGTTCAAGCGAGTGGTTAGGATCTGGAATGCTCTGTCTGAGAGTGTGGGGGAGAAAGGGTCAATCGAGTGGTTAGGATCTGGAATGCGCGGTCTGAGACTGTTGGGGGGGACAGGGTCAATCGAGTGGTTAGGATCTGGAATACACTGTCTGAGAGTGTGGTGGAGGCAGGGTCAATTGCGTGGTTAGGATCTGGAATGCACTGCCTGAGAATGTGGTGAAGACAGTGTCAATCGAGTGGTTAGGATCTGGAATTCGCTGTCTGAGAGTATGGTGGAGACAGGGTCAATCGAGTTGTTAGGATCTGGAATGCAGTGTCTGAGAGTGTGGGGGAGACAGGGTCAATCGAGTGGTTAGGATCTGGAATGCACTGCCTGACAGGGTGGAGGAGAGAGTGTTAATCGAGTGGTTAGGATGTGGAATGCACTGCCTGAGAGTTTGGTGTAGACAGTGTCAATCGAGTGGTTAGGATCTGGAATGCACTGCCTGAGAGTGTGGGGGAGACAGGGTCAATCAAGTGGTTAGGATCTGGAATGCACTGTCTGAGATTGTGGTGGAGATGGGGTCAATTGATTGGTTAGGATCTGAAATGCACTGTCTGAGAGTGTGGTGGAGAAAGGGTCAATGGGGTGGTTAGGATCTGGAATGCACCGTCTGAGAGTGTTGTGGAGAATGGGTCAATCGAGTGGTTAGGATCTGGAATGCGCTGTCTGAGACTGTGGTGGAGACAGGGTCAATCGAGTGGTTTGAATCTGGATTGCACTGCCTGAGATTGTAGTGGAGACAGGGTTAATCAAGTGGTTTGGATCTGGAATGCGTTGTTTGAGACTGTTGGGGGGGACAGGGTCAATCGAGTGGTTAGGATCTGGAATACACTGTCTGAGAGTGTGGTGGAGGCAGGGTCAATTGCGTGGTTAGGATCTGGAATGCACTGTCTGAGAGTGTGGTGAAAATAGGGTCAATCGAGTTGTTAGGATCTGGAATGCGCTGTCTGAGAGTGTGGGGGAGACAGGGTCAATCGAGTGGTTTGAATCTGGATGGCACTGTCTGAGAGTTTGGGGGAGACAGGGTCAATCGAGTGGATAGGATCTGGAATGTACTGTCTGAGGGTGTGGTGGAGACAGGGTCAATCGATTGGTTAGGATCTGGAATGCACTGTCTGAGAGTGTGGTGGAGACAGGGTCAATCGAGTGGTTAGGATCTGGAATGCACTCCCTGAGAGTGTGGTGGAGACAGGGTCAATCGAGTGGTTAGGATCTGGAATGCACTGTCTGAGAGTGTGGGGAAGACAGGGTCAATCGTGTGTTTAGGATCTGTAATGCACTGTCTGAGAGCGTGGTGGAGACAGGCTTTATCGAGTGGTTAGGATCTGGTATGCATTGACTGAGACTGTGGGGGGAACAGGGTCAATCGAGTGGTTAGGATCTGGAATGCACTGTCTGAGAGTGTGGGGGAGACAGGGTCAATCGAATGGTTAGGATCTGGAATGCACTGTCTGAGAGTGTGGGGGAGAGAGGGTCAATCGAGTGGTTAGGATCTGGAATGCACTGTCTGAGGGTGTGGTGGAGACAGGGTCAATCGAGTGGTTAGGAACTGGAATGCAATGTCTGAAAATGTGGTGGAGACAAGTTCAATCGAGTGGTTAGGTTCTGGAATGCACTCCCTGAGAGTGTGGTGGAGACAGGGTTAACCGAGTGGTTAGGATCTGGAATGCATTGTCTGAGAGTGTGGTGGAGACAGGGTCAATCGAGTAGTTAGGATCTGGAATGCACTGTCTGAGACTGTGGTGGAGAAAGTGTCAATCTGGTGGTTAGGATCTGGAATGCACTGTTAGAGTGTGTGCGGGAGACAGGGTCAATCGAGTGGTTAGGATCTGGAATGCACAGTCTGAGAGTGTGGTAGAGACAGGGTCTATCGAATGGCAGGATCTGGATTGCACTGTCTTAGAGCGTGGTGGAGACAGGTTCAATCGATTGGTTAGGATCGGAAATGCACTGTCTGAGAGTGTGGTGGAGACAGGGTCAATCGAGTGGTTAGGTTCTGGAATGCACTGTCTGATAGTTTGGTGGAGACAGGGTCAATCGAGTGTTTAGGATCTGGAATGCACTTTCTGTGAGTGTGGGGGAGATAGTGTCAATCGAGTGGTTAGGATCTGGAATGCACTGTCTGAGAGTGTGGTGGAGACAGGGTCAATCGAGTGGTTATGATCTGGAATGCAATGTCTGAAAATGTGGTGGAGACAAGTTCAATCGAGTGGTTAGGTTCTGGAATGCACTCCCTGAGAGTGTGGTGGAGACAGGGTTAACCGAGTGGTTAGGATCTGGAATGCATTGTCTGAGAGTGTGGTGGAGACAGGGTCAATCGAGTAGTTAGGATCTGGAATGCACTGTCTGAGAGTGTAGTGAAGACAGGGTAAATCGAGTGGTTAGGATCTGGAATGCACTGCCTGAGAGTGTGGTGGAGACAGTGTTAACCGAGTGGTTAGTATCTGGAATGCATTGTCTGATAGTATGGTCAAGAGAGGGTCAATCGAGTGGTTAGCATCTGGAATGCATTGTTTGAGACTGGGGGGGGACAGGGTCAATCGAGTGGTTAGGATCTGGAATGCACTCCCTGAGAGTGTGGTGGAGACAGGGTCAATCGAGTGGTTAGGAACTGGAATGCACTCCCTGAGAGTGTGGTGGAGACAGGGTCAATCGAGTGGTTAGGATCTGGAATTCACTGTCTGATAGTTTGGTGGAGACAGGGTCAATCGAGTGTTTAGGATCTGGAATACTCTGTCTGAGAGTGCGGTGGAGACAGGGTCAATCGAGTGGTTAAGATGTGGAATGCACTGCCTGAGAGTGTGGTGGAGAAAGGCTTTATCGAGTGGTTAGGATCTGGAATGCATAATCTGAGAGTGTGGTGGAGACAGGGTCAATCGATTGGTTAGGATCTGGAATGCAATGTCTGATAGTGTGGTGGAGACAGGGTCAATCGAGTGGTTAGGATCTGGAATGCACAGTCTGAGAGTGTGGTAGAGACAGGGTCTATCGAATGGCAGGATCTGGATTGCACTGTCTTAGAGCGTGGTGGAGACAGGTTCAATCGATTGGTTAGGATCGGAAATGCACTGTCTGAGAGTGTGGTGGAGACAGGGTCAATCGAGTGGCTAGGATCTGGAATGCACTCCCTGAGAGTCTGGTGGAGACAGGGTCAATCGAGTGGTTAGGTTCTGGAATGCACTGTCTGATAGTTTGGTGGAGACAGGGTCAATCGAGTGTTTAGGATCTGGAATGCACTTTCTGAGAGTGTGGGGGAGATAGTGTCAATCGAGTGGTTAGGATCTGGAATGCACTGTCTGAGAGTGTGGTGGAGACAGGGTCAATCGAGTGGTTATGATCTGGAATGCAATGTCTGAAAATGTGGTGGAGACAAGTTCAATCGAGTGGTTAGGTTCTGGAATGCACTCCCTGAGAGTGTGGTGGAGACAGGGTTAACCGAGTGGTTAGGATCTGGAATGCATTGTCTGAGAGTGTGGTGGAGACAGGGTCAATCGAGTAGTTAGGATCTGGAATGCACTGTCTGAGAGTGTAGTGAAGACAGGGTAAATCGAGTGGTTAGGATCTGGAATGCACTGCCTGAGAGTGTGGTGGAGACAGTGTTAACCGAGTGGTTAGTATCTGGAATGCATTGTCTGATAGTATGGTCAAGAGAGGGTCAATCGAGTGGTTAGCATCTGGAATGCATTGTTTGAGACTGGGGGGGGGACAGGGTCAATCGAGTGGTTAGGATCTGGAATGCACTCCCTGAGAGTGTGGTGGAGACAGGGTCAATCGAGTGGTTAGGAACTGGAATGCACTCCCTGAGAGTGTGGTGGAGACAGGGTCAATCGAGTGGTTAGGATCTGGAAAGCACTGTCTGATAGTTTGGTGGAGACAGGGTCAATCGAGTGTTTAGGATCTGGAATACTCTGTCTGAGAGTGCGGTGGAGACAGGGTCAATCGAGTGGTTAAGATGTGGAATGCACTGCCTGAGAGTGTGGTGGAGAAAGGCTTTATCGAGTGGTTAGGATCTGGAATGCATAATCTGAGAGTGTGGTGGAGACAGGGTCAATCGATTGGTTAGGATCTGGAATGCAATGTCTGATAGTGTGGTGGAGACAGGGTCAATCGAGTGGTTAGGATCTGGAATGCACAGTCTGAGAGTGTGGTAGAGACAGGGTCTATCGAATGGCAGGATCTGGATTGCACTGTCTTAGAGCGTGGTGGAGACAGGTTCAATCGATTGGTTAGGATCGGAAATGCACTGTCTGAGAGTGTGGTGGAGACAGGGTCAATCGAGTGGCTAGGATCTGGAATGCACTCCCTGAGAGTCTGGTGGAGACAGGGTCAATCGAGTGGTTAGGTTCTGGAATGCACTGTCTGATAGTTTGGTGGAGACAGGGTCAATCGAGTGTTTAGGATCTGGAATGCACTTTCTGAGAGTGTGGGGGAGATAGTGTCAATCGAGTGGTTAGGATCTGGAATGCACTGTCTGAGAGTGTGGTGGAGACAGGGTCAATCGAGTGGTTATGATCTGGAATGCAATGTCTGAAAATGTGGTGGAGACAAGTTCAATCGAGTGGTTAGGTTCTGGAATGCACTCCCTGAGAGTGTGGTGGAGACAGGGTTAACCGAGTGGTTAGGATCTGGAATGCATTGTCTGAGAGTGTGGTGGAGACAGGGTCAATCGAGTAGTTAGGATCTGGAATGCACTGTCTGAGAGTGTAGTGAAGACAGGGTAAATCGAGTGGTTAGGATCTGGAATGCACTGCCTGAGAGTGTGGTGGAGACAGTGTTAACCGAGTGGTTAGTATCTGGAATGCATTGTCTGATAGTATGGTCAAGAGAGGGTCAATCGAGTGGTTAGCATCTGGAATGCATTGTTTGAGACTGGGGGGGGGACAGGGTCAATCGAGTGGTTAGGATCTGGAATGCACTCCCTGAGAGTGTGGTGGAGACAGGGTCAATCGAGTGGTTAGGAACTGGAATGCACTCCCTGAGAGTGTGGTGGAGACAGGGTCAATCGAGTGGTTAGGATCTGGAAAGCACTGTCTGATAGTTTGGTGGAGACAGGGTCAATCGAGTGTTTAGGATCTGGAATACTCTGTCTGAGAGTGCGGTGGAGACAGGGTCAATCGAGTGGTTAAGATGTGGAATGCACTGCCTGAGAGTGTGGTGGAGAAAGGCTTTATCGAGTGGTTAGGATCTGGAATGCATAATCTGAGAGTGTGGTGGAGACAGGGTCAATCGATTGGTTAGGATCTGGAATGCAATGTCTGATAGTGTGGTGGAGACAGGGTCAATCGAGTGGTTAGGATCTGGAATGCACAGTCTGAGAGTGTGGTAGAGACAGGGTCTATCGAATGGCAGGATCTGGATTGCACTGTCTTAGAGCGTGGTGGAGACAGGTTCAATCGATTGGTTAGGATCGGAAATGCACTGTCTGAGAGTGTGGTGGAGACAGGGTCAATCGAGTGGCTAGGATCTGGAATGCACTCCCTGAGAGTCTGGTGGAGACAGGGTCAATCGAGTGGTTAGGTTCTGGAATGCACTGTCTGATAGTTTGGTGGAGACAGGGTCAATCGAGTGTTTAGGATCTGGAATGCACTTTCTGAGAGTGTGGGGGAGATAGTGTCAATCGAGTGGTTAGGATCTGGAATGCACTGTCTGAGAGTGTGGTGGAGACAGGGTCAATCGAGTGGTTATGATCTGGAATGCAATGTCTGAAAATGTGGTGGAGACAAGTTCAATCGAGTGGTTAGGTTCTGGAATGCACTCCCTGAGAGTGTGGTGGAGACAGGGTTAACCGAGTGGTTAGGATCTGGAATGCATTGTCTGAGAGTGTGGTGGAGACAGGGTCAATCGAGTAGTTAGGATCTGGAATGCACTGTCTGAGAGTGTAGTGAAGACAGGGTAAATCGAGTGGTTAGGATCTGGAATGCACTGCCTGAGAGTGTGGTGGAGACAGTGTTAACCGAGTGGTTAGTATCTGGAATGCATTGTCTGATAGTATGGTCAAGAGAGGGTCAATCGAGTGGTTAGCATCTGGAATGCATTGTTTGAGACTGGGGGGGGACAGGGTCAATCGAGTGGTTAGGATCTGGAATGCACTCCCTGAGAGTGTGGTGGAGACAGGGTCAATCGAGTGGTTAGGAACTGGAATGCACTCCCTGAGAGTGTGGTGGAGACAGGGTCAATCGAGTGGTTAGGATCTGGAATTCACTGTCTGATAGTTTGGTGGAGACAGGGTCAATCGAGTGTTTAGGATCTGGAATACTCTGTCTGAGAGTGCGGTGGAGACAGGGTCAATCGAGTGGTTAAGATGTGGAATGCACTGCCTGAGAGTGTGGTGGAGAAAGGCTTTATCGAGTGGTTAGGATCTGGAATGCATAATCTGAGAGTGTGGTGGAGACAGGGTCAATCGATTGGTTAGGATCTGGAATGCAATGTCTGATAGTGTGGTGGAGACAGGGTCAATCGAGTGGTTAGGATCTGGAATGCACAGTCTGAGAGTGTGGTAGAGACAGGGTCTATCGAATGGCAGGATCTGGATTGCACTGTCTTAGAGCGTGGTGGAGACAGGTTCAATCGATTGGTTAGGATCGGAAATGCACTGTCTGAGAGTGTGGTGGAGACAGGGTCAATCGAGTGGCTAGGATCTGGAATGCACTCCCTGAGAGTCTGGTGGAGACAGGGTCAATCGAGTGGTTAGGTTCTGGAATGCACTGTCTGATAGTTTGGTGGAGACAGGGTCAATCGAGTGTTTAGGATCTGGAATGCACTTTCTGAGAGTGTGGGGGAGATAGTGTCAATCGAGTGGTTAGGATCTGGAATGCACTGTCTGAGAGTGTGGTGGAGACAGGGTCAATCGAGTGGTTATGATCTGGAATGCAATGTCTGAAAATGTGGTGGAGACAAGTTCAATCGAGTGGTTAGGTTCTGGAATGCACTCCCTGAGAGTGTGGTGGAGACAGGGTTAACCGAGTGGTTAGGATCTGGAATGCATTGTCTGAGAGTGTGGTGGAGACAGGGTCAATCGAGTAGTTAGGATCTGGAATGCACTGTCTGAGAGTGTAGTGAAGACAGGGTAAATCGAGTGGTTAGGATCTGGAATGCACTGCCTGAGAGTGTGGTGGAGACAGTGTTAACCGAGTGGTTAGTATCTGGAATGCATTGTCTGATAGTATGGTCAAGAGAGGGTCAATCGAGTGGTTAGCATCTGGAATGCATTGTTTGAGACTGGGGGGGGACAGGGTCAATCGAGTGGTTAGGATCTGGAATGCACTCCCTGAGAGTGTGGTGGAGACAGGGTCAATCGAGTGGTTAGGAACTGGAATGCACTCCCTGAGAGTGTGGTGGAGACAGGGTCAGTCGAGTGGTTAGGATCTGGAATTCACTGTCTGATAGTTTGGTGGAGACAGGGTCAATCGAGTGTTTAGGATCTGGAATACTCTGTCTGAGAGTGCGGTGGAGACAGGGTCAATCGAGTGGTTAAGATGTGGAATGCACTGCCTGAGAGTGTGGTGGAGAAAGGCTTTATCGAGTGGTTAGGATCTGGAATGCATAATCTGAGAGTGTGGTGGAGACAGGGTCAATCGATTGGTTAGGATCTGGAATGCAATGTCTGATAGTGTGGTGGAGACAGGGTCAATCGAGTGGTTAGGATCTGGAATGCACAGTCTGAGAGTGTGGTAGAGACAGGGTCTATCGAATGGCAGGATCTGGATTGCACTGTCTTAGAGCGTGGTGGAGACAGGTTCAATCGATTGGTTAGGATCGGAAATGCACTGTCTGAGAGTGTGGTGGAGACAGGGTCAATCGAGTGGCTAGGATCTGGAATGCACTCCCTGAGAGTCTGGTGGAGACAGGGTCAATCGAGTGGTTAGGTTCTGGAATGCACTGTCTGATAGTTTGGTGGAGACAGGGTCAATCGAGTGTTTAGGATCTGGAATGCACTTTCTGAGAGTGTGGGGGAGATAGTGTCAATCGAGTGGTTAGGATCTGGAATGCACTGTCTGAGAGTGTGGTGGAGACAGGGTCAATCGAGTGGTTATGATCTGGAATGCAATGTCTGAAAATGTGGTGGAGACAAGTTCAATCGAGTGGTTAGGTTCTGGAATGCACTCCCTGAGAGTGTGGTGGAGACAGGGTTAACCGAGTGGTTAGGATCTGGAATGCATTGTCTGAGAGTGTGGTGGAGACAGGGTCAATCGAGTAGTTAGGATCTGGAATGCACTGTCTGAGAGTGTAGTGAAGACAGGGTAAATCGAGTGGTTAGGATCTGGAATGCACTGCCTGAGAGTGTGGTGGAGACAGTGTTAACCGAGTGGTTAGTATCTGGAATGCATTGTCTGATAGTATGGTCAAGAGAGGGTCAATCGAGTGGTTAGCATCTGGAATGCATTGTTTGAGACTGGGGGGGGACAGGGTCAATCGAGTGGTTAGGATCTGGAATGCACTCCCTGAGAGTGTGGTGGAGACAGGGTCAATCGAGTGGTTAGGAACTGGAATGCACTCCCTGAGAGTGTGGTGGAGACAGGGTCAATCGAGTGGTTAGGATCTGGAATTCACTGTCTGATAGTTTGGTGGAGACAGGGTCAATCGAGTGTTTAGGATCTGGAATACTCTGTCTGAGAGTGCGGTGGAGACAGGGTCAATCGAGTGGTTAAGATGTGGAATGCACTGCCTGAGAGTGTGGTGGAGAAAGGCTTTATCGAGTGGTTAGGATCTGGAATGCATAATCTGAGAGTGTGGTGGAGACAGGGTCAATCGATTGGTTAGGATCTGGAATGCAATGTCTGATAGTGTGGTGGAGACAGGGTCAATCGAGTGGTTAGGATCTGGAATGCACAGTCTGAGAGTGTGGTAGAGACAGGGTCTATCGAATGGCAGGATCTGGATTGCACTGTCTTAGAGCGTGGTGGAGACAGGTTCAATCGATTGGTTAGGATCGGAAATGCACTGTCTGAGAGTGTGGTGGAGACAGGGTCAATCGAGTGGCTAGGATCTGGAATGCACTCCCTGAGAGTCTGGTGGAGACAGGGTCAATCGAGTGGTTAGGTTCTGGAATGCACTGTCTGATAGTTTGGTGGAGACAGGGTCAATCGAGTGTTTAGGATCTGGAATGCACTTTCTGAGAGTGTGGGGGAGATAGTGTCAATCGAGTGGTTAGGATCTGGAATGCACTGTCTGAGAGTGTGGTGGAGACAGGGTCAATCGAGTGGTTATGATCTGGAATGCAATGTCTGAAAATGTGGTGGAGACAAGTTCAATCGAGTGGTTAGGTTCTGGAATGCACTCCCTGAGAGTGTGGTGGAGACAGGGTTAACCGAGTGGTTAGGATCTGGAATGCATTGTCTGAGAGTGTGGTGGAGACAGGGTCAATCGAGTAGTTAGGATCTGGAATGCACTGTCTGAGAGTGTAGTGAAGACAGGGTAAATCGAGTGGTTAGGATCTGGAATGCACTGCCTGAGAGTGTGGTGGAGACAGTGTTAACCGAGTGGTTAGTATCTGGAATGCATTGTCTGATAGTATGGTCAAGAGAGGGTCAATCGAGTGGTTAGCATCTGGAATGCATTGTTTGAGACTGGGGGGGGACAGGGTCAATCGAGTGGTTAGGATCTGGAATGCACTCCCTGAGAGTGTGGTGGAGACAGGGTCAATCGAGTGGTTAGGAACTGGAATGCACTCCCTGAGAGTGTGGTGGAGACAGGGTCAATCGAGTGGTTAGGATCTGGAATTCACTGTCTGATAGTTTGGTGGAGACAGGGTCAATCGAGTGTTTAGGATCTGGAATACTCTGTCTGAGAGTGCGGTGGAGACAGGGTCAATCGAGTGGTTAAGATGTGGAATGCACTGCCTGAGAGTGTGGTGGAGAAAGGCTTTATCGAGTGGTTAGGATCTGGAATGCATAATCTGAGAGTGTGGTGGAGACAGGGTCAATCGATTGGTTAGGATCTGGAATGCAATGTCTGATAGTGTGGTGGAGACAGGGTCAATCGAGTGGTTAGGATCTGGAATGCACAGTCTGAGAGTGTGGTAGAGACAGGGTCTATCGAATGGCAGGATCTGGATTGCACTGTCTTAGAGCGTGGTGGAGACAGGTTCAATCGATTGGTTAGGATCGGAAATGCACTGTCTGAGAGTGTGGTGGAGACAGGGTCAATCGAGTGGCTAGGATCTGGAATGCACTCCCTGAGAGTCTGGTGGAGACAGGGTCAATCGAGTGGTTAGGTTCTGGAATGCACTGTCTGATAGTTTGGTGGAGACAGGGTCAATCGAGTGTTTAGGATCTGGAATGCACTTTCTGAGAGTGTGGGGGAGATAGTGTCAATCGAGTGGTTAGGATCTGGAATGCACTGTCTGAGAGTGTGGTGGAGACAGGGTCAATCGAGTGGTTATGATCTGGAATGCAATGTCTGAAAATGTGGTGGAGACAAGTTCAATCGAGTGGTTAGGTTCTGGAATGCACTCCCTGAGAGTGTGGTGGAGACAGGGTTAACCGAGTGGTTAGGATCTGGAATGCATTGTCTGAGAGTGTGGTGGAGACAGGGTCAATCGAGTAGTTAGGATCTGGAATGCACTGTCTGAGAGTGTAGTGAAGACAGGGTAAATCGAGTGGTTAGGATCTGGAATGCACTGCCTGAGAGTGTGGTGGAGACAGTGTTAACCGAGTGGTTAGTATCTGGAATGCATTGTCTGATAGTATGGTCAAGAGAGGGTCAATCGAGTGGTTAGCATCTGGAATGCATTGTTTGAGACTGGGGGGGGACAGGGTCAATCGAGTGGTTAGGATCTGGAATGCACTCCCTGAGAGTGTGGTGGAGACAGGGTCAATCGAGTGGTTAGGAACTGGAATGCACTCCCTGAGAGTGTGGTGGAGACAGGGTCAATCGAGTGGTTAGGATCTGGAATTCACTGTCTGATAGTTTGGTGGAGACAGGGTCAATCGAGTGTTTAGGATCTGGAATACTCTGTCTGAGAGTGCGGTGGAGACAGGGTCAATCGAGTGGTTAAGATGTGGAATGCACTGCCTGAGAGTGTGGTGGAGAAAGGCTTTATCGAGTGGTTAGGATCTGGAATGCATAATCTGAGAGTGTGGTGGAGACAGGGTCAATCGATTGGTTAGGATCTGGAATGCAATGTCTATAGTGTGGTGGAGACAGGGTCAATCGAGTGGTTAGGATCTGGAATGCACAGTCTGAGAGTGTGGTAGAGACAGGGTCTATCGAATGGCAGGATCTGGATTGCACTGTCTTAGAGCGTGGTGGAGACAGGTTCAATCGATTGGTTAGGATCGGAAATGCACTGTCTGAGAGTGTGGTGGAGACAGGGTCAATCGAGTGGCTAGGATCTGGAATGCACTGCCTGAGAGTGTGGTGGAGACAGGGTCAATCGAGTGGTTAGGAACTGGAATGCTCTCCCTGAGAGTGTGGTGGAGACAGGGTCAATCGAGTGGTTAGGATCTGGAATTCACTGTCTGATAGTTTGGTGGAGACAGGGTCAATCGAGTGTTTAGGATCTGGAATACTCTGTCTGAGAGTGTGGTGGAGACAGGGTCAATCGAGTGGTTAAGATGTGGAATGCACTGCCTGAGAGTGTGGTGGAGAAAGGCTTTATCGAGTGGTTAGGATCTGGAATGCATAATCTGAGAGTGTGGTGGAGACAGGGTCAATCGATTGGTTAGGATCTGGAATGCAATGTCTGATAGTGTGGTGGAGACAGGGTCAATCGAGTGGTTAGGATCTGGAATGCACAGTCTGAGAGTGTGGTAGAGACAGGGTCTATCGAATGGCAGGATCTGGATTGCACTGTCTTAGAGCGTGGTGGAGACAGGTTCAATCGATTGGTTAGGATCGGAAATGCACTGTCTGAGAGTGTGGTGGAGACAGGGTCAATCGAGTGGCTAGGATCTGGAATGCACTCCCTGAGAGTCTGGTGGAGACAGGGTCAATCGAGTGGTTAGGTTCTGGAATGCACTGTCTGATAGTTTGGTGGAGACAGGGTCAATCGAGTGTTTAGGATCTGGAATGCACTTTCTGAGAGTGTGGGGGAGATAGTGTCAATGGAGTGGTTAGGATCTGGAATGCACTGTCTGAGAGTGTGGTGGAGACAGGGTCAATCGAGTGGTTATGATCTGGAATGCAATGTCTGAGAGTGTGTTGGAGACAGGGTCAATCGGGTGGTTAGGATCTGGAATGCACTCCCTGAGAGTGTGGTGGAGACAGGGTCAATCGAGTGGTTAGGAACTGGAATGCACTCCCTGAGAGTGTGGTGGAGACAGGGTCAATCGACTGGTTAGGATCTGGAATTCACTGTCTGATAGTTTGGTGGAGACAGGGTCAATCGAGTGTTTAGGATCTGGAATACTCTGTCTGAGACTGTGGTGGAGACAGGGTCAATCGAGTGGTTAGGATCTGGAATGCACTGTCTGAGACTGTGGTGGAGAAAGTGTCAATCTGGTGGTTAGGATCTGGAATGCACAGTCTGAGAGTGTGGTAGAGACAGGGTCTATCGAATGGCAGGATCTGGATTGCACTGTCTTAGAGCGTGGTGGAGACAGGTTCAATCGATTGGTTAGGATCGGAAATGCACTGTCTGAGAGTGTGGTGGAGACAGGGTCAATCGAGTGGCTAGGATCTGGAATGCACTCCCTGAGAGTCTGGTGGAGACAGGGTCAATCGAGTGGTTAGGTTCCTGAATGCACTGTCTGATAGTTTGGTGGAGACAGGGTCAATCGAGTGTTTAGGATCTGGAATGCACTTTCTGAGAGTGTGGGGGAGATAGTGTCAATCGAGTGGTTAGGATCTGGAATGCACTGTCTGAGAGTGTGGTGGAGACAGGGTCAATCGAGTGGTTATGATCTGGAATGCAATGTCTGAAAATGTGGTGGAGACAAGTTCAATCGAGTGGTTAGGTTCTGGAATGCACTCCCTGAGAGTGTGGTGGAGACAGGGTTAACCGAGTGGTTAGGATCTGGAATGCATTGTCTGAGAGTGTGGTGGAGACAGGGTCAATCGAGTAGTTAGGATCTGGAATGCACTGTCTGAGAGTGTAGTGAAGACAGGGTAAATCGAGTGGTTAGGATCTGGAATGCACTGCCTGAGAGTGTGGTGGAGACAGTGTTAACCGAGTGGTTAGTATCTGGAATGCATTGTCGGATAGAATGGTCAAGAGAGGGTCAATCGAGTGGTTAGCATCTGGAATGCATTGTTTGAGACTGGGGGGGGACAGGGTCAATCGAGTGGTTAGGATCTGGAATGCACTCCCTGAGAGTGTGGTGGAGACAGGGTCAATCGAGTGGTTAGGATCTGGAATTCACTGTCTGATAGTTTGGTGGAGACAGGGTCAATCGAGTGTTTAGGATCTGGAATACTCTGTCTGAGAGTGCGGTGGAGACAGGGTCAATCGAGTGGTTAAGATGTGGAATGCACTGCCTGAGAGTGTGGTGGAGAAAGGCTTTATCGAGTGGTTAGGATCTGGAATGCATAATCTGAGAGTGTGGTGGAGACAGGGTCAATCGAATGGTTAGGATCTGGAATGCAATGTCTGATAGTGTGGTGGAGACAGGGTCAATCGAGTGGTTAGGATCTGGAATACACTGTCTGAGAGTGTAGTGGAGACAGGGTCAATCGAGTGGTTAGGATCTGGAATGCACTGTCTGAGACTGTGGTGGAGAAAGTGTCAATCCGGTGGTTAGGATCTGGAATGCACTGTCAGAGAGTGTGGGGGAGACAGGGTCAATCGAGTGGTTAGAATCTGGAATGCACTGTCTGAGAGTGTGGTGGAGACAGGGTCTATCGAATGGCAGGATCTGGATTGCACTGTCTTAGAGCGTGGTGGAGACAGGTTCAATCGATTGGTTAGGATCGGAAATGCACTGTCTGAGAGTGTGGTGGAGACAGGGTCAATCGAGTGGCTAGGATCTGGAATGCACTCCCTGAGAGTCTGGTGGAGACAGGGTCAATCGAGTGGTTAGGTTCTGGAATGCACTGTCTGATAGTTTGGTGGAGACAGGGTCAATCGAGTGTTTAGGATCTGGAATGCACTTTCTGAGAGTGTGGGGGAGAAAGTGTCAATCGAGTGGTTAGAATCTGGAATGCACTGTCTGAGAGTGTGGTGGAGACAGGGTCAATCGAGTGGTTATGATCTGGAATGCAATGTCTGAAAATGTGGTGGAGACAGGTTCAATCGAGTGGAAAGGTTCTGGAATGCACTGCCTGAGAGTGTGGTGGAGACAGGGTTAACCGAGTGGTTAGGATCTGGAATGCATTGTCTGAGAGTGTGGTGGAGACAGGGTCATTCGAGTAGTTACGATCTGGAATGCACTCTCTGAGAGTGTAGTGAAGACAGGGTAAATCGAGTGGTTAGGATCTGGAGTGCACTGCCTGAGAGTGTGGTGGAGACAGTGTTAACCGAGTGGTTAGTATCTGGAATGCATTGTCTGATAGTATGGTCAAGAGGGGGTCAATCGAGTGGTTAGCATCTGGAATGCATTGTTTGAGACTGGGGGGGACAGGGTCAATCGAGTGGTTAGGATCTGGAATGCACTCCCTGAGAGTGTGGTGGAGACAGGGTCAATCGAGTGGTTAGGAACTGGAATGCACTCCCTGAGAGTGTGGTGGAGACAGGGTCAATCGAGTGGTTAGGATCTGGAATTCACTGTCTGATAGTTTGGTGGAGACAGGGTCAATCGAGTGTTTAGGATCTGGAATACTCTGTCTGAGAGTGCGGTGGAGACAGGGTCAATCGAGTGGTTAAGATGTGGAATGCACTGCCTGAGAGTGTGGTGGAGAAAGGCTTTATCGAGTGGTTAGGATCTGGAATGCATAATCTGAGAGTGTGGTGGAGACAGGGTCAATCGATTGGTTAGGATCTGGAATGCAATGTCTGATAGTGTGGTGGAGACAGGGTCAATCGAGTGGTTAGGATCTGGAATACACTGTCTGAGAGTGTGGTGGAGACAGGGTCAATCGAGTGGTTAGGATCTGGAATGCACTGTCTGAGACTGTGGGGGAGAAAGTGTCAATCCGGTGGTTAGCATCTGGAATGCACTGTCAGAGAGTGTGGGGGAGACAGGGTCAATCGAGTGGTTAGGATCTGGAATGCACTGTCTGAGAGTGTGGTGGAGACAGGGTCTATCGAATGGCAGGATCTGGATTGCACTGTCTTAGAGCGTGGTGGAGACAGGTTCAATCGATTGGTTAGGATCGGAAATGCACTGTCTGAGAGAGTGGTGCAGACAGGGTCAATCGAGTGGCTAGGATCTGGAATGCACTCCCTGAGAGTGTGGTGGAGACAGGGTCAATCGAGTGGTTAGGATCTGGAATGCACTGTCTGATAGTTTGGTGGAGACAGGGTCAATCGAGTGTTTAGGATCTGGAAAGCACTTTCTGAGAGTGTGGGGGAGAAAGTGTCAATCGAGTGGTTAGGATCTGGAATGCACTGTCTGAGAATGTGGTGGAGACAGGGTCAATCGAGTGGTTATGATCTGGAATGCAATGTCTGAAAATGTGGTGGAGACAGGTTCAATCGAGTGGTTAGATTCTGGAATGCACTGCCTGAGAGTGTGGTGGAGACAGGGTTAACCGAGTGGTTAGGATCTGGATTGCATTGTCTGAGAGTGTGGTGGAGACAGGGTCAATCGAGAAGTTAGGATCTGGAATGCACTGTCTGAGAGTGTAATGAAGACAGGGTAAATCGACTGGTTAGGATCTGGAATGCACTGCCTGAGAGTGTGGTGGAGACAGTGTTAACCGAGTGGTTAGTATCTGGAATGCATTGTCTGATAGTATGGTCGAGAGAGGGTCAATCGACTGGTTAGCATCTGGAATGCATTGTTTGAGACTGGGGGGGGACAGGGTCAATCGAGTGGTTAGTATCTGGAATGAGCTGTCTGAGAGTGTGATGGAGACAGGGTCAATCGAGTGGCAGGATCTGGATTGCAAAGTCTGAGAGTGTGGGGGGAGACAGGGTCAATCGAGTGGTTAGGATCTGGAATGCACTGTCTGAGAGTGTGGTGGAGACAGGAACAATCGATTGGTTAGGATCTGGAATGCACTGTCTGAGAGTGTGGTGGAGACAGGGTCAATCGAGTGGTTAGGATCTGGAATGCACTGTCTCATAGTTTGGTGGAGACAGGGTCAATCGGGTGGTTAGGATCTGGAATGCACTGTCTGATAGTGTGGTGGAGACAGGGTCAATCGAGCGGCAGGATCTGGATTGCAAAGTCTGAGAGTGTGGGGGGAGACAGGGTCAATCGAGTGGTTAGGATCTGGAATGCACTGTCTGAGAGTGTGGTGGAGACAGTGTCAATCGAGTGGTTAGGATCTGGAATGCACTGTCTGATAGTTTGGTGGAGACAGGGTCAATCGAGCGGCAGGATCTGGATTGCAAAGTCTGAGAGTGTGGGGGGAGACAGGGTCAATCGAGTGGTTAGGATCTGGAATGCACTGTCTGAGAGTGTGGTGGAGACAGTGTCAATCGAGTGGTTAGGATCTGGAATGCACTGTCTGATAGTTTGGTGGAGACAGGGTCAATCGAGTGACAGGATCTGGATTGCAAAGTCTGAGAGTGTGGGGGGAGACAGGGTCAATCGAGTGGCTAGGATCTGGAATGCACTCCCTGAGAGTGTGGTGGAGACATGGCCAATCGAGTGGTTAGGATCTGGAATGCACTTTCTGAGAGTGTGGGGGAGAAAGTGTCAATCGAGTGGTTATGATCTGGAATGCACTGTCTGAGAGTGTGGTGGAGACAGGGTCAATCGAGTGGTTATGATCTGGAATGCAATGTCTGAAAATGTGGTGGAGACAGGTTCAATCGAGTGGTTAGGTTCTGGAATGCCCTGCCTGAGAGTGTGGTGGAGACAGGGTTAACCGAGTGGTTAGGATCTGGAATGCATTGTCTGAGAGTGTGGTGGAGACAGGGTCAATCGAGAAGTTAGGATCTGGAATGCACTGTCTGAGAGTGTAATGAAGACAGGGTAAATCGAGTGGTTAGGATCTGGAATGCACTGCCTGAGAGTGTGGTGGAGACAGTGTTAACCGAGTGGTTAGTATCTGGAATGCATTGTCTGATAGTATGGTCGAGAGAGGGTCAATCGAGTGGTTAGCATCTGGAATGCATTGTTTGAGACTGGGGGGGGACAGGGTCAATCGAGTGGTTAGTATCTGGAATGAGCTGTCTGAGATTGTGATGGAGATGGGGTCAATCGAGTGGTTAGGATCTGGAATGCACTCCCGCGATTGTGGTGGAGATAGGGTCAATCGAGTGGTTAGGATCTGGAATGCACTGTCTGAGAGTGTGGTGGAGATAGGGTTAACCGAGTGGTTAGGATCTGGAATGCATTGTCTGATAGTATGGTCGAGAGAGGGTCAATCGAGTGGTTAGCATCTGGAATGCATTGTTTGAGACTGGGGGGGGACAGGGTGAATCGAGTGGTTAGGATCTGGAATGCACTGTCTGAGAGAATGGTGGAGACAGGGTCAATCGCGTGGTTAGGATATGGAATGCACTGTCTGATAGTGTGGTGGAGACAGGGTCAATCGAGTGGCAGGATCTGGATTGCAAAGTCTGAGAGTGTGGGGGGAGACAGGGTCAATCGAGTGGTTAGGATCTGGAATGCACTGTCTGAGAGTGTGGTGGAGACAGGGACAATCGATTGGTTAGGATCTGGAATGCACTGTCTGAGAGTGTGGTGGAGACAGGGTCAATCGAGTGGTTAGGATCTTGAATGCACTGCCTGAGAGTGTGGTGGAGACAGTGTTAACCGAGTGGTTAGTATCTGGAATGCATTGTCTGATAGTATGGTCAAGAGGGGGTCAATCGAGTGGTTAGCATCTGGAATGCATTGTTTGAGACTGGGGGGGACAGGGTCAATCGAGTGGTTAGGATCTGGAATGCACTCCCTGAGAGTGTGGTGGAGACAGGGTCAATCGAGTGGTTAGGAACTGGAATGCACTCCCTGAGAGTGTGGTGGAGACAGGGTCAATCGAGTGGTTAGGATCTGGAATTCACTGTCTGATAGTTTGGTGGAGACAGGGTCAATCGAGTGTTTAGGATCTGGAATACTCTGTCTGAGAGTGCGGTGGAGACAGGGTCAATCGAGTGGTTAAGATGTGGAATGCACTGCCTGAGAGTGTGGTGGAGAAAGGCTTTATCGAGTGGTTAGGATCTGGAATGCATAATCTGAGAGTGTGGTGGAGACAGGGTCAATCGATTGGTTAGGATCTGGAATGCAATGTCTGATAGTGTGGTGGAGACAGGGTCAATCGAGTGGTTAGGATCTGGAATACACTGTCTGAGAGTGTGGTGGAGACAGGGTCAATCGAGTGGTTAGGATCTGGAATGCACTGTCTGAGACTGTGGGGGAGAAAGTGTCAATCCGGTGGTTAGCATCTGGAATGCACTGTCAGAGAGTGTGGGGGAGACAGGGTCAATCGAGTGGTTAGGATCTGGAATGCACTGTCTGAGAGTGTGGTGGAGACAGGGTCTATCGAATGGCAGGATCTGGATTGCACTGTCTTAGAGCGTGGTGGAGACAGGTTCAATCGATTGGTTAGGATCGGAAATGCACTGTCTGAGAGAGTGGTGGAGACAGGTTCAATCGAGTGGTTAGATTCTGGAATGCACTGCCTGAGAGTGTGGTGGAGACAGGGTTAACCGAGTGGTTAGGATCTGGATTGCATTGTCTGAGAGTGTGGTGGAGACAGGGTCAATCGAGAAGTTAGGATCTGGAATGCACTGTCTGAGAGTGTAATGAAGACAGGGTAAATCGATTGGTTAGGATCTGGAATGCACTGCCTGAGAGTGTGGTGGAGACAGTGTTAACCGAGTGGTTAGTATCTGGAATGCATTGTCTGATAGTATGGTCAAGAGAGGGTCAATCGACTGGTTAGCATCTGGAATGCATTGTTTGAGACTGGGGGGGGACAGGGTCAATCGAGTGGTTAGTATCTGGAATGAGCTGTCTGAGAGTGTGATGGAGATGGGGTCAATCGAGTGGTTAGGATCTTGAATGCACTCCCTGAGATTGTGGTGGAGATAGGGTCAATCGAGTGGTTATGATCTGGAATGCAATGTCTGAAAATGTGGTGGAGACAGGTTCAATCGAGTGGTTAGGTTCTGGAATGCCCTGCCTGAGAGTGTGGTGGAGACAGGGTTAACCGAGTGGTTAGGATCTGGAATGCATTGTCTGAGAGTGTGGTGGAGACAGGGTCAATCGAGAAGTTAGGATCTGGAATGCACTGTCTGAGAGTGTAATGAAGACAGGGTAAATCGAGTGGTTAGGATCTGGAATGCACTGCCTGAGAGTGTGGTGGAGACAGTGTTAACCGAGTGGTTAGTATCTGGAATGCATTGTCTGATAGTATGGTCGAGAGAGGGTCAATCGAGTGGTTAGCATCTGGAATGCATTGTTTGAGACTGGGGGGGGACAGGGTCAATCGAGTGGTTAGTATCTGGAATGAGCTGTCTGAGATTGTGATGGAGATGGGGTCAATCGAGTGGTTAGGATCTGGAATGCACTCCCGCGATTGTGGTGGAGATAGGGTCAATCGAGTGGTTAGGATCTGGAATGCACTGTCTGAGAGTGTGGTGGAGATAGGGTTAACCGAGTGGTTAGGATCTGGAATGCATTGTCTGATAGTATGGTCGAGAGAGGGTCAATCGAGTGGTTAGCATCTGGAATGCATTGTTTGAGACTGGGGGGGGACAGGGTGAATCGAGTGGTTAGGATCTGGAATGCACTGTCTGAGAGAATGGTGGAGACAGGGTCAATCGCGTGGTTAGGATATGGAATGCACTGTCTGATAGTGTGGTGGAGACAGGGTCAATCGAGTGGCAGGATTTGGATTGCAAAGTCTG
The DNA here is from genome assembly GCF_017639515.1 of Carcharodon carcharias. Classification (NCBI taxonomy): domain Eukaryota; kingdom Metazoa; phylum Chordata; class Chondrichthyes; order Lamniformes; family Lamnidae; genus Carcharodon; species Carcharodon carcharias. Next base: position 698,563 of record NC_054471.1, on the reverse strand, counting down.
AGAGTGTGGGGGGAGACAGGGTCAATCGAGTGGTTAGGATCTGGAATGCACTGTCTGAGAGTGTGGTGGAGACAGGGTCAATCGAGTGGTTAGGATCTTGAATGCACTGCCTGAGAGTGTGGTGGAGACAGTGTTAACCGAGTGGTTAGTATCTGGAATGCATTGTCTGATAGTATGGTCAAGAGGGGGTCAATCGAGTGGTTAGCATCTGGAATGCATTGTTTGAGACTGGGGGGGACAGGGTCAATCGAGTGGTTAGGATCTGGAATGCACTCCCTGAGAGTGTGGTGGAGACAGGGTCAATCGAGTGGTTAGGAACTGGAATGCACTCCCTGAGAGTGTGGTGGAGACAGGGTCAATCGAGTGGTTAGGATCTGGAATTCACTGTCTGATAGTTTGGTGGAGACAGGGTCAATCGAGTGTTTAGGATCTGGAATACTCTGTCTGAGAGTGCGGTGGAGACAGGGTCAATCGAGTGGTTAAGATGTGGAATGCACTGCCTGAGAGTGTGGTGGAGAAAGGCTTTATCGAGTGGTTAGGATCTGGAATGCATAATCTGAGAGTGTGGTGGAGACAGGGTCAATCGATTGGTTAGGATCTGGAATGCAATGTCTGATAGTGTGGTGGAGACAGGGTCAATCGAGTGGTTAGGATCTGGAATACACTGTCTGAGAGTGTGGTGGAGACAGGGTCAATCGAGTGGTTAGGATCTGGAATGCACTGTCTGAGACTGTGGGGGAGAAAGTGTCAATCCGGTGGTTAGCATCTGGAATGCACTGTCAGAGAGTGTGGGGGAGACAGGGTCAATCGAGTGGTTAGGATCTGGAATGCACTGTCTGAGAGTGTGGTGGAGACAGGGTCTATCGAATGGCAGGATCTGGATTGCACTGTCTTAGAGCGTGGTGGAGACAGGTTCAATCGATTGGTTAGGATCGGAAATGCACTGTCTGAGAGAGTGGTGGAGACAGGTTCAATCGAGTGGTTAGATTCTGGAATGCACTGCCTGAGAGTGTGGTGGAGACAGGGTTAACCGAGTGGTTAGGATCTGGATTGCATTGTCTGAGAGTGTGGTGGAGACAGGGTCAATCGAGAAGTTAGGATCTGGAATGCACTGTCTGAGAGTGTAATGAAGACAGGGTAAATCGATTGGTTAGGATCTGGAATGCACTGCCTGAGAGTGTGGTGGAGACAGTGTTAACCGAGTGGTTAGTATCTGGAATGCATTGTCTGATAGTATGGTCGAGAGAGGGTCAATCGACTGGTTAGCATCTGGAATGCATTGTTTGAGACTGGGGGGGGACAGGGTCAATCGAATGGTTAGTATCTGGAATGAGCTGTCTGAGAGTGTGATGGAGATGGGGTCAATCGAGTGGTTAGGATCTTGAATGCACTCCCTGAGATTGTGGTGGAGATAGGGTCAATCGAGTGGTTAGGATCTGGAATGCACTGTCTGAGAGTGTGGTGGAGATAGGGTTAACCGAGTGGTTAGGATCTGGAATGCATTGTCTGATAGTATGGTCGAGAGAGGGTCAATCGAGTGGTTAGCATCTGGAATGCATTGTTTGAGACTGGGGGGGGACAGGGTGAATCGAGTGGTTAGGATCTGGAATGCACTGTCTGAGAGTATGGTGGAGACAGGGTCAATCGGGTGGTTAGGATATGGAATGCACTGTCTGATAGTGTGGTGGAGACAGGGTCAATCGAGTGGCAGGATCTGGATTGCAAAGTCTGAGAGTGTGGTGGAGACAGGAACAATCGATTGGTTAGGATCTGGAATGCACTGTCTGAGAGTGTGGTGGAGACAGGGTCAATCGAGTGGTTAGGATCTGGAATGCACTGTCTCATAGTTTGGTTGGGACAGGGTCAATCGGGTGGTTAGGATCTGGAATGCACTGTCTGATAGTGTGGTGGAGAGAGGGTCAATCGAGCGGCAGGATCTGGATTGCAAAGTCTGAGAGTGTGGGGGGAGACAGGGTCAATCGAGTGGTTAGGATCTGGAATGCACTGTCTGAGAGTGTGGTGGAGACAGTGTCAATCGAGTGGTTAGGATCTGGAGTGCAATCCCTGAGAGTGTGGTGGAGACAGGGTCAATCGAGTGGTTAGGATCTGGAATGCACTGTCTGAGAGTGTGGTGGAGACAGGGTCAATCGAGTGGCAGAATCTGGATTGCAAAGTCTGAGAGTGTGGGGGAGACAGGGTCAATCGAGTGGTTAGTATCTGGAATGCGCTGTCTGAGATTGTGATGGAGATGGGGTCAATCGAGTGGTTAGGATCTGGAATGCACTCCCTGAGATTGTGGTGGAGATAGGGTCAATCGAGTGGTTAGGATCTGGAATGCAAAGTCTGAGAGTGTGGTGGAGATAGGGTTAACCGAGTGGTTAGGATCTGGAATGCATTGTCTGATAGTATGGTCGAGAGAGGGTCAATCGAGTGGTTAGCATCTGGAATGCATTGTTTGAGACTGGGGGGGGACAGGGTGAATCGAGTGGTTAGGATCTGGAAAGCACTGTCTCATAGTTTGGTGGAGACAGGGTCAATCGGGTGGTTAGGATCCGGAATGCAATGTCTGATAGTGTGGTGGAGACAGGGTCAATCGAGTGGTTAGGATCTGGAATGCAATCCCTGAGAGTGTGGTGGAGACAGGGTCAATCGAGTGGCAGAATCTGGATTGCAAGGTCTGAGAGTGTGGGGGAGACAGGGTCAATCGAGTGGTTAGTATCTGGAATGCGCTGTCTGAGATTGTGATGGAGATGGGGTCAATCGAATGGTTAGGATCTGGAATGCACTGTCTGAAATTGTGGTGGAGATGGGGTCAATTGAGTGGTTAGGATCTGGAATGCACTGTCTGAGAGTTTGGTGGAGAAAGGCTTTATCGAGTGGTTAGGATCTGGTATGCATTGTTTGAGACAGTGGGGGGGACAGGGTCAATCGAGTGGTTTGGATCTGGAATGCTCTGTCTGAGAGTGTGGGGGAGACAGGGTCAATCGAGTGGTTAGGATCTGGAATGCACTCCCTGAGAGTGTGCTGGGGACAGGGTCAATCGAGTGGTTAGGATCTGGTATGCACTGTCTGAGAGTGTGGTGGAGACAGGGTCAATCTGGTGGTTAGGATCTGGAATGCACGGTCTGAGAGTGTGGTGGAGACAGGGTCAATCGAGTGGCAGGATCTGGATTGCAAAGTCTGAGAGTGTGGGGGAGACAGGGTCAATCGAGTGGTTAGGATCTGGAATGCGCTGTCTGAGAGCGTGGTGGAGACATGGACAATCGATTGGTTAGGAACTGGAATGCACTGTCTGAGAGTGTGGTGGAGACAGGGTCAATCGAGTGGTTAGGATCTGGAATACATTGTCTGAGTGTGTGATGGAGACAGGGTCAATCGAGTGGTTAGGATCTGGAATGCACTGTCTGAGAGTGTGGCGGAGAGAGGGTCAATCGAGTGGTTGTGATCTGGAATGCACTGTCTGAAAATGTGGTGGAGACAGGGTCAATTGAGTGGTTAGGTACTGGAATGCACTTTCTGAGATTGTAGTGAAGACAGGGTCAATCGAGTGGTTAGGATCTGGAATGCACTGCCTGAGATTGTGGTGGAGACAGAGTCAATCGAGTGGTTAGGATCTGGAATGCATTGTCTGAGAGTATGGTCGAGAGAGGGTCAATCGAGTGTTTAGCATCCGGAATGCATTGTTTGCGACTTGGGGGGGACAGGGTCAATCGAGTGGTTAGGATCTGGAATGCAGTGTTTGAGAGCGTGCTGGAGACAGGTTGAAGCGAGTGGTTAGGATCTGGAATGCACTGTCTGAGAGTTTGGTGGAGACACGGTCAATCGATTGGTTAGGATCTGGAATGCACTGTCTGAGAGTGTGGTGGAGACAGGGTCAATCGAGTGGTTAGCATCTGGAATGGATTGTTTGAGACTGTGGGGGGGACAGGGTCAATCGAGTGGTTAGGATCTGGAATGCTCTGTCTTAGAGTGTGGGGGAGACAGGATCAATCGAGTAGTTAGGATCTGGAATGGGCTGTCTGAGAGTGTGTTGGAGACAGGGTCAATCGAGTGGTTAGGATCTGGAATGCACTGTCTGAGAGTGTGGTGGAGACATGGTTAATCGAGTGGTTAGGATCTGGAATGCACTCCCTGAGAGTGTGGTGGAGAAAGGCTTTATCGAGTGGTTAGGATCTGGTATGCATTGTTTGAGACAGTTGGGGGGACAGGGTCAATCGAGTGGTTAGGATCTGGAATGCTCTGTTTGAGAGTGCGGCGGAGATGGGGAAAATCGAGTGGTTAGGATCTGGAATGCACTGTCTGAGAGTGTGGTGGAGACAGGGTCAATCGATTGGGTAGGATCCGGAATGTTCTGTCTGAGAGTGTGGTGGAGACAGTGTCAATCGAGTGGTTAGGATCTGGAATGCAATCCCTGAGAGTGAGGTGGAGACAGTGTCAAGCTAGTGGTTGGGATCTGGAATGCAATCCCTGAGAGTGTGGTGGAGACAGGGTCAATCGAGTGGCAGAATCTGGATTGCAAAGTCTGAGAGTGTGGGGGAGACAGGGTCAATCGAGTGGTTAGTATCTGGAATGTGCTGTCTGAGATTGTGATGGAGATGGGGTCAATCGAGTGGTTAGGATCTGGAATGCACTCCCTGAGATTGTGGTGGAGATAGGGTCAATCGAGTGGTTAGGATCTGGAATGCACTGTCTGAGAGTGTGGTGGAGATAGGGTTAACCGAGTGGTTAGGATCTGGAATGCATTGTCTGATAGTATGGTCGAGAGAGGGTCAATCGAGTGGTTAGCATCTGCAATGCATTGTTTGAGACTGGGGGGGGACAGGGTGAATCGAGTGGTTAGGATCTGGAATGCACTGTCTGAGAGTGTGGTGGAGACAGGGTCAATCGGGTGGTTAGGATCTGGAATGCACTGTCTGATAGTGTGGTGGAGACAGGGTCAATCGAGTGGCAGGATCTGGATTGCAAAGTCTGAGAGTGTGGGGGGAGACAGGGTCAATCGAGTGGTTAGGATCTGGAATGCACTGTCTCATAGTTTGGTGGAGACAGGGTCAATCGGGTGGTTAGGATCTGGAATGCACTGTCTGATAGTGTGGGGGAGACAGGGTCAATCGAGTGGTTAGGATCTGGAATGCAATCCCTGAGAGTGAGGTGGAGACAGTGTCAATCGAGTGGTTAGGATCTGGAATGCAATCCCTGAGAGTGTGGTGGAGACAGGGTCAATCGAGTGGCAGAATCTGGATTGCAAATTCTGAGAGTGTGGGGGAGACAGGGTCAATCGAGTGGTTAGTATCTGGAATGCGCTGTCTGAGATTGTGATGGAGATGGGGTCAATCGAGTGGTTAGGATCTGGAATGCACTGTCTGAGAGTGTGGTGGAGATAGGGTTAACCGAGTGGTAAGGATCTGGAATGCATTGTCTGATAGTATGGTCGAGAGAGGGTCAATCGAGTGGTTAGCATCTGGAATGCATTGTTTGAGACTGGGGGGGGACAGGGGGAATCGAGTGGTTAGGATCTGGAATGCACTGTCTGAGAGTGTGGTGGAGACAGGGTCAATCGGGTGGTTAGGATCTGGAATGCACTGTCTGATAGTGTGGTGGAGACAAGGTCAATTGAGTGGCAGGATCTGGATTGCAAAGTCTGAGAGTGTGGGGGGAGACAGGGTCAATCGAGTGGTTAGGATCTGGAATGCACTGTCTGAGAGTGTGGTGGAGACAGGGACAATCGATTGGTTAGGATCTGGAATGCACTGTCTGAGAGTGTGGTGGAGACAGGGTCAATCGAGTGGTTAGGATCTGGAATGCACTGTCTCATAGTTTGGTGGAGACAGGGTCAATCGGGTGGTTAGGATCTGGAATGCACTGTCTGATAGTTTGGTGGAGACAGGGTCAATCGAGTGGCAGGATCTGGATTGCAAAGTCTGAGAGTGTGGGGGGAGACAGGGTCAATCGAGTGGCTAGGATCTGGAATGCACTCCCTGAGAGTGTGGTGGAGACATGGCCAATCGAGTGGTTAGGTTCTGGAATGCACTGTCTGATAGTTTGGTGGAGACAGGGTCAATCGAGTGTTTAGGATCTGGAATGCACTTTCTGAGAGTGTGGGGGAGA
>NC_054471.1:684540-687040 GCF_017639515.1 Carcharodon carcharias | reverse complement strand
CTCTCTGTGTGTGTGTATGTGTGTTGCTCTCTCCTGTCACTCTGTGTGTGTGTGTGTGAGTTGCTCTCCTGTCACTCTGTGTGTGTGTGTATTGATCACTCCTGTCACTCTGTGTGTGTGTGTGTGTGTGTGTTGTTCTCTCCTGTCATTCTGTGTGTGTGTGTATTGCTCACTCCTGTCACTCTGTGTTTGTGTTGCTCTCCTGTCATTCTGTGTGTGTGTGCATTGCTCACTCCTGTCACTCTGTTTGTGTGTTGCTCTCCTGTCATTCTGTGTGTGTGTGCATTGCTCACTCCTGTCACTCTGTGTGTGTGTGTGTGTGTGTGTTGCTCACTCCTGTCAATCTGTGTGTGTGTTGCTCTCTCCTATCAGTCTGTGTGAGTGTGTGTGTGTGTCTTGCTCTGCTGTCACTCTGTGTGTGTGTGTGCGTTGCTCACTCCTGTCACTGTGTGTGTGTGTGTGTGTGTGTATGTGTGTGTTGCTCTCTCCTGTCACTGTGTGTGTGTGTGTGTGTGTGTTGCTCTCTCCTGTCAGTCTGTGTGTGTGTGTGTTGCTCTCTCCTGTCAGTCTGTGTGTGTGTGTGTGTGTGTTGCTCTCTCCTTTCACTGTGTGTGTTTGTGTGTGTGTGTGTGTGTGTGTTGCTCTCTCCTGTCACTCTGTGTTTGCTTGTGTGTGTGTTGCTCTCTCCTGTGACTCTGTGGGTGTGTGTGTGTGTGTGTTGCTCTCTCCTGTCACTCAGTCTGTGTGTGTGTGTGTGTGTGTGTGTGTGTGTGTGTGTTGCTCTCTCCTGTCACTCTGTGTGTGTGCGTGTGTGTGTGTGTGTGTGTTGCTCTCTCCTGTCACTCTTTGTGTGTGTGTATGTGTGTTGCTCTCTCCTGTCACTGTGTGTGTGTGTGTGTTGCTCTCTCCTGTCACTGTGTGTGTGTGTGTGTGTGTGTGTGTGTGTGTTTTGCTCTCTCCTGTCACTCTGTGTGTGTGTGTGTGTGTGTTGCTCTTTCCTGTGACTGTGTGTGTGTGTGTGTGTGTGTGTGTGTGTGTTGCTCTCTCCTGTCACTCTGTGTGTGTGTGTGTGTGTGTGTTGCTCTCTCCTGTCACTGTGTGTGTGTGTGTGTGTTTGTGTTGCTCTCTCCTGTCACTCTGTGTGTGTGTGTGTGTGTGTGTGTGTGTGTGTGTATTGCTCACTCCTGTCACTCTCTGTGTGCGTGTGTTGTTCTCTCCCGTCACTCTGTGTGTGTGTGTGTTTCTCTCCTGTCACTCTGTGTGTGTGAATGTGTGTGTGTGTTTTGCTCTCCCCTGTCACTGTGTGTGTGTGTGTGTGTTTGTTGCTCTCTCCTGTCACTCTGTGTGTGTGTGTGTGTGTGTGTTGCTCTCTCCTGTGACTGTGTGTGTGTGTGTGTTGCTCTCTCCTGTCACTCTGTGTGTGCGTGTGTGTGTTGCTCTCTCCTGTCACTGTGTGTGTGTTTGTGTTTGTCTTGCTCTCTCCTGTCACTCCGTGTGTGTGTGTGTATTGCTCACTCCTGTCACTCTCTGTGTGCATGTGTTGTTCTCTCCCATCACTCTGTGTGTGTGTGTGTTGCTCTCCTGTCACTCTGTTTGTGTGTGTGTGTTGCTCTCTCATGTCTGTTTGTGTGTGTGTGTGTGTTACTCTCTCCTGTCACTCTGTGTGTGTGAATGTGTGTGTGTGTGTGTTGCTCTCTCCTGTCAGTGTGTGTGTGTGTGTGCGTGTTTGTGTCTGTGTGTTACACTCTCCTGTCACTCTGTGTGTGTATGTGTGTGTGTGTGTGTGTGTGTTGTTCTCTCCTGTCACTCTGTGTGTGTGTGTGTGTTTGTGTGTGTGTGCTGTTCTCTCGTGTCACTCTGTGTGTGTGTGTGTGTGTGTGTTGCTCACTCCGGTCACTCTGTGTGTGTGTGTGTGTGTGTGTGTGTGTGTGTTGTTCTCTCCTGTCACTCTAAGTGTGTGTGTGTGTGTGTTACTCTCTCCTGTCACTCTGTGTGTGTGTGTGTGTGTGTGTGTTGCTCTCTCCTGTCACTCTGTGTGTGTGTGTGTGTGTGTGTGTGTGTGCGTGTGTGTGTTGCTCTCTCCTGTCTGTGTGTGTGTGTGTGTGTGTGTGTGTGTTACTCTCTCCTCTCACTCTGTTTGTGTGAATGTGTGTGTGTGTGTTGCTCTCTCAAGTCAGTGTGTTTGTGTGTGTGTGTGTGTGTGTGTGTTACTCTCTCCTCTCACTCTGTGTGTGTATGTATGATTGTGTGTGTGTGTGTGTTGTTCTCTCCTGTCAATCTGTGTGTGTGTTGTTTGTTTGTGTGTGTGTTGCTCTCTCCTTTCACTGTGTGTGTGTCTGTGGGTGTGTTTGTGTGTGTTACTCTCTCCTGTCACTCTTTGAGTGTGTGTGTGTGTGTGTGTGTGTGTGTGTGTTGCTCTCTCCTGTCACTCTGTTTGTGTGTGTGTGTATTGCTCTCTCCTGTCACTGTGTGTGTGTGTGTGTTTGTGTTGCTCTCTCCT
>NC_054471.1:604540-609540 GCF_017639515.1 Carcharodon carcharias | reverse complement strand
TGTGTGTGTTGGTCTCTCCTATCTGTGTGTGTGTGTGTGTGTGTTTTGCTCTCTCCTGTCACTCTGTGTGTGTGAGTGTGTGTGTGTTGTTCTCTCCTGTCACTCTGTGTGTGTGAGTGTGTGTGTGTTGCTCTCCTGTCATTCCGTGTGTGTGTGTGTTGCTCTCTCCTGTCACTGTGTGTGTGTGTGTGTGTGTGTGTGTGTGTTGCACTCCTGTCACTCTGTGTGTGTGTGTGTGTTGTTCTCTCCTGTCACTCTGTGAGTGTGAGTGTGTGTGTGTGTGTGTGTGTGTGTTGCTCTCCTGTCATTCTGTGTGTGTGTGTATTGCTCACTCCTGTCACTCTCTGTGTTTGTGTGTGTTGCACTCCTGTCATTCTGTGTGTGTGTTTATTGCTCACTCCTGTCACTCTGTGTGTGTGTGTGTGTTGTTCTCTCCTGTCACTCTCTGTGTGTGAGTGTGTGTGTGTGTTGCTCTCCTGTCATTCTGTGTGTGTGTGTGTTGCTCTCGCCTGTCACTCAGTGTGTGTGTGTGTGTGTTGCTCTCCTCTCACTCTGTGTGTGTGAGTGTTGTTCTCTCCTGTCACTCTGTGTGTGTGAGTGTGTGTTGCTCACTCCGGTTACTCTGTGTGTGTGTGTGTGTGTTGCTCACTCCTGTCACTCTGTGTGTGTGTGTGAGTGTGTGTGTGTGTGTGTGTGTCTTTGTTGCTCTCTCTTGTCACTGTGTCTGTGTGTGTGTGTGTGTGTTTGTGTTGCTCTCCTTTCACTCTGTGTGTGTGTGTGTGTGTTGCTCACTCCTGTCACTCTGTGTGTGTGTGTGTGTGTTTGTTTGTGTGTTGCTTCCTCCTGTCACTCTGTGTGTGTGAGTGTGTTTGTGTGTGTGTGTTGCTCTCCTGTCATTCTGTGTGTGTGTGTATTGCTCACTCCTGTCACTCTGTGTGTGTGTGTGTTGTTCTCTCCTGTCACTCTGTGTGTGTGGGTGTGTGTGTGTGTTTGTGTGGGTGTGTGTGTGTTGCTCTCCTGTCATTCTGTGTGTGTGTGTAATGCTCACTCCTGTCACTCTGTGTGCGTGTGTGTGTGTTGCACTCCTGTCATTCTGTATGTGTGTGTATTGCTCACTCCTGTCAATCTGTGTGTGAGTGTGTGTGTGTTGCTCTCCTGTCATTCTGTGTGTGTGTGTGTTGCTCTCTCCTGTCACTCTGTGTGTGTGAGTGTGTGTGTGTGTGTGTGTGTGTGTGTGTGTGTGTGTTGCTCTCCTGTCACTCTGTGTGTGTGTGTGTTGTTCTCTCCTGGCACTCTGTGTGTTTGTATTGCTCTCTGTCACTCTGCGTGTGTGTGTATTGCTCTCTGTCACTCTGTGTGTGTGTGTGTGTTGCTCTCTCCTGTCACTCTGTGTGTGTGTGTATTGCTCTCTGTCACTCGGTGTGTGTGTGTGTGTGTATTGATCTCTCCTGTCTCTCTGTGTATGTGTGTGTGTGTGTGTGTGTGTGTGTGTGTGTGTGTGTGTTGCTCTCTCCTGTCTGTGTGTGTGTGTGTGTGTTTTGTTCTCCTGTCACTCTGTGTGTGTGTGTTTGTGTGTATGTGTGTTGCTCTCCTGTCATTCTGTGTGTGTGTGTGTTGTTCTCTCCTTTCACTCTGTGTGTGTGAGTGTGTGTGTGTTTGTGTGTGTGTGTGTGTGTGTGTTGTTCTCTCCTGTCACTCTGTGTGTGTGTGTGAGTGTGTGTGTGTGTGTGTGTGTGTGTGTGTGTTGCTCTCCTGTCATTCTGTGTGTGTGTGCATTGCTCACTCCTGTCACTCTGTGTGTGTGTGTGTGTGTGTGTGTGTGTGTTGCTCTCCTGTCATTCTGTGTGTGTTTGTATTGCTCACTCCTGTCACTCTGTGTGTGTGTGTGTGTGTGTGTGTGTGTGTGTTGTTCTCTCCTGTCACTCTGTGTGTGTGTGAGTGTGTGTGTGTGTGTGTGTGTGTTGCTCTCCTGTCATTCTGTGTGTGTGTGCATTGCTCACTCCTGTCACTCTGTGTGTGTGTGTGTGTGTGTGTGTGTGTTGCTCTCCTGTCATTCTGTGTGTGTTTGTATTGCTCACTCCTGTCACTCTGTGTGTGTGTGTGTGTGTGTGTGTGTGTGTGTGTGTGTGTGTTGCTCTCCTGTCATTCTGTGTGTGTTTGTTTGTGTGTGTGTGTGTGTGTTGCTCTCTGTCATTCTGTGTGTGTGTGTGTGTGTTGCTCTCTCCTGTCACTCTGTGTGTGTGTGTGTGTGTGTGTATGTGTGTTGCTCTCCTGTCATTCTGTGTGTGTGTGTGTTGTTCTCTCCTTTCACTCTGTTTGTGTGAGTGTGTGTGTGTGTGTGTGTTTTGTTCTCCTGTCACTCTGTGTGTGTGTGTTTGTGTGTATGTGTGTTGCTCTCCTGTCATTCTGTGTGTGTGTGTGTTGTTCGCTCCTTTCACTCTGTGTGTGTGAGTGTGTGTGTGTGTGCGTGTGTGTGTTGTTCTCCTGTCATTCTGTGTCTGTGTGTATTGCTCACTCCTGTCACTCTGTGTGTGTGAGTCTGTGTGTGTGTTGTTCTCTCCTGTCACTCTGTGTGAGTGTGTGAGTGTGTGTGTGTGTTTGTGTGTGTGTTGCTCTCCTGTCATTCTGTGTGTGTGTGTATTGCTCTCTCCTGTCACTCTGTGTGTGTGTGTGTGTGTGTTGCTCTCCTGTCATTCTGTGTGTGTGTGTATTGCTCTCCTGTCATTCTGTGTGTGTGTTGTTCTCTCCTTTCACTCTGTGTGTGTGAGTGTGTGTGTGTGTGTGTGTGTGTGTTGTTCTCCTGTCATTCTGTGTGTGTGTTTATTGCTCACTCCTGTCACTCTGTGTGTGTGAGCGTGTGTGTGTGTTGTTCTCTCCTGTCACTCTGTGTGTGTGTGTGTGTGTGTGTGTGAGTGTTTGTGTGTGTGTGTGTTGCTCTCCTGTCATTCTGTGTGTGTGTGCATTGCTCACTCCTTTCACTCTGTGTGTGTGTGTGTGTGTGTGTTGCTCTCCTGTCATTCTGTGTGTGTTTGTATTGCTCACTCCTGTCACTCTGTGTGTGTGTGTGTGTGTGTGTGTGTGTGTGTGTTGCTCTCCTGTCATTCTGTGTGTGTGTGTTTGTGTGTGTGTGTGTGTGTTGCTCTCTCCTGTCACTCTGTGTGTGTGTGTGTGTATGTGGGTTGCTCTCCTGTCATTCTGTGTGTGTGTGTTGTTCTCTCCTTTCACTCTGTGTGTGTGAGTGTGTGTGTGTGTGTGTGTTGCTCTCCTGCCATTCTGTGTCTGAGTGTATTGCTCATTCCTGTCACTCTGTATGTGTGAGTCTGTGTGTGTGTTGTTCTCTCCGGTCACTCTGTGTTTGTGTGTGTGTGTGTGTTTGTGTGTGTGTTGCTCTCCGGTCATTCTGTGTGTGTGTGTATTGCTCTCTCCTGTCACTCTGTGTGTGTGTGTGTTGTTCTCTCCTGTCACTCTGTGTGTGTGAGTGTGTGTGTGTGTGTGTCTGTTGCTCTCCTGTCATTCTGTGTGTGTGTGTATTGCTCACTCCTGTCACTCTCTGTGTTTGTGTGTGTTGCACTCCTGTCATTCTGTGTGTGTGTTTATTGCTCACTCCTGTCACTCTGTGTGTGTGTGTGTGTTGTTCTCTCCTGTCACTCTCTGTGTGTGAGTGTGTGTGTGTGTTGCTCTCCTGTCATTCTGTGTGTGTGTGTGTTGCTCTCGCCTGTCACTCAGTGTGTGTGTGTGTGTGTGTGTGTGTGTGTGTGTGTGTGTATGTGTTGCTCTCCTCTCACTCTGTGTGTGTGAGTGTTGTTCTCTCCTGTCACTCTGTGTGTGTGAGTGTGTGTTGCTCACTCCGGTTACTCTGTGTGTGTGTGTGTGTGTGTTGCTCACTCCTGTCACTCTGTGTGTGTGTGTGTGTGTGTGTGTGTCTTTGTTGCTCTCTCTTGTCACTGTGTCTGTGTGTGTGTGTGTGTGTGTGTGTTGCTCTCCTTTCACACTGTGTGTGTGTGTGTGTTGCTCACTCCTGTCACTCTGTGTGTGTGTGTGTGTTTGTTTGTGTGTTGCTTTCTCCTGTCACTCTGTGTGTGTGAGTGTGTTTGTGTGTGTGTGTTGCTCTCCTGTCATTCTGTGTGTGTGTGTATTGCTCACTCCTGTCACTCTGTGTGTGTGTGTGTTGTTCCCTCCTGTCACTCTGTGTGTGTGGGTGTGTGTGTGTGTTTGTGTGCATGTGTGTGTGTTGCTCTCCTGTCATTCTGTGTGTGTGTGTGTTGCTCTCTCCTGTCACTCTGTGTGTGTGAGTGTGTGTGTGTGTGTGTGTTGCTCTCCTGGCACTCTGTGTGTGTGTGTGTTGTTCTCTCCTGTCACTCTGTGTGTGTGTATTGCTCTCTGTCACTCTGCGTGTGTGTGTATTGCTCTCTGTCACTCTGTGTGTGTGTGTGTGTGTTGCTCTCTCCTGTCACTCTGTGTGTGTGTGTATTGCTCTCTGTCACTCGGTGTGTGTGTGTGTGTGTATTGATCTCTCCTGTCTCTCTGTGTATGTGTGTGTGTGTGTGTGTGTGTGTGTGTGTTGCTCTCTCCTGTCTGTGTGTGTGTGTGTGTGTTTTGTTCTCCTGTCACTCTGTGTGTGTGTGTTTGTGTGTATGTGTGTTGCTCTCCTGTCATTCTGTGTGTGTGTGTGTTGTTCTCTCCTTTCACTCTGTGTGTGTGAGTGTGTGTGTGTTTGTGTGTGTGTGTGTGTGTGTTGTTCTCTCCTGTCACTCTGTGTGTGTGAGTGTGTGTGTGTGTGTGTGTGTGTGTTGATCTCCTGTCATTCTGTGTGTGCGTGCATTGCTCACTCCTGTCACTCTGTGTGTGTGTGTGTGTGTGTGTGTGTGTGTGTGTTGCTCTCCTGTCATTCTGTGTGTGTTTGTATTGCTCACTCCTGTCACTCTGTGTGTGTGTGAGTGTGTTTGTGTGTGTGTTGTTCTCTCCTGTCACTCTGTGTGTGTGTGTGAGGGTGTGTGTGT
>NC_054471.1:464540-574540 GCF_017639515.1 Carcharodon carcharias | reverse complement strand
TTGCTCTCCTGTCACTCTGTGTGTGTGCGTGTATTGCTCACTCCTGTCACTCTGTGTGTGTGTTTGTGTGTTGTTCTCTCCTGTCACTCTCTGTGTGTGAGTGTGTGTGTGTGTTTTGCTCTCCTGTCACTCTGTGTGTGTGTGTGTTTGTGTGTGTTGCTCTCCTGTCAATCTGTGTGTGTGAGTGTTGTTCTCTCCTGTCACTCTGTGTGTGTGAGTGTGTGTTGTGTGTGTGTGTGTGTTGCTCTCCTCTCACTCTGTGTGTGTGTGTTGTTCTCTCCTGTCACTCTGTGTGTGTTGCTCACTTCTGTCACTCTGTGTGTGTGTTTGTGTGTTGCTCACTCCTGTCACTCTGTGTGTGTGTGTGTGTGTGTTTGTTGCTCTCTCTTGTCACTGTGTCTGTGTGTGTGTGTGTGTGTGTGTGTTGCTCTCCTGTCACTCTGTGTGTGTGTGTGTGTTGCTCACTCCTGTCACTCTGTGTGTGTGTTTGTGTGTGTGTGTGTGTGTGTGTGTCTTGCTCTCTCCTGTCACTCTGTGTGTGTGTGTGTGTCTTGCTCTCTCCTGTCACTGTGCGTGTGTGTGTGTGTGTGTGTGTGTTGCTCTCTCCTGTCTGTGTGTGTGTGTGTGTGTGTGTATGTGTTGCTCTCTCCTGTCACTCTTTGTGTGTGTCTGTGTGTATTGCTCACTCCAGTCACTCTGTGTGTGTGTGTGTGTTGTTCTCTCCTGTCACTCTGTGTGTGTGTGTGTGTGTGTGTGTCTGTGTGTGTGTGTGTGTGTGTTGCTCTCCTGTCATTCTGTGTGTGTGTGTATTGCTCACTCCTGTCACTCTGTGTGTGTGTGTGTGTTGTTCTCTCCTGTCACTCTGTGTGTGTGGGTGTGTGTGTTTGTGTGTGTGTGTGTGTGTGTGTTGCTCTCCTGTCACTCTGTGTGTGTGTGTATTGCTCACTCCTGTCACTCTGTGTGTGTGTGTTGCACTCCTGTCATTCTGTGTGTGTGTGTATTGCTCACTCCTGTCACTCTGTGTGTGTGTGTGTGTGTTGTTCTCTCCTGTCACTCTCTGTGTTTGAGTGTGTGTGTGTGTTGCTCTCATGTCATTCTGTGTGTGTCTGTGTTGCTCTCTCCTGTCACTCTGTGTGTGTGAGTGTGTGTGTGTGTGTGTGTGTGTGTTGCTCTCCTCTCACTCTGTGTGTGTGAGTGTGTGTTGCTCTCTCCTGTCACTCTGTGTGTGTGTGTGTGTGTGTGTGTGTGTTGCTCTCTCCTGTCACTCTGTGTGTGTGTGTGTGTGTGTGTTGCTCTCTCCTGTCACTCTGCGTGTGTGTGTGTGTGTGTTGCTCTCTCCTGTCTGTGTGTGTGTGTGTGTGTGTGTGTATGTGTTGCTCTCTCCTGTCACTCTGTGTGTGTGTTTGTGTGTGTATTGCTCACTCCTGTCACTCTGTCTGTGTGTGTGTTGTTCTCTCCTGTCACTCTGTGTGTGTGTGTGTGTGTTTGTTGATCTCTCCTGTCACTCTGTGTGTGTGTGTGTGTGTGTCTGTTTGTGTTTGTCTGTGTGTGTGTGTTGCTCTCTCCTATCACTCTGTGTTTGTGTGTGTGTGTGTCTGTGTGTGTGTGTGTCTTTGTGTGTGTGTTGCTCTCTCCTGTCACTCTGTGTTTTTGTGTGTGTGTGTCTGTGTGTGTGTGTGTGTGTGTGTGTTGCTCTCTCCTATCACTCTGTGTATGTGTGTGTGTGTGTGTGTGTGTGTCTGTGTGTGTGTGTGTGTGTGTGTGTGTGTTTGTTGCTCTCTCCTATCTCTCTGTGGTGTGTGTCTTGCAGCTCCAGCCAATGCTCGCATTGTCCATGCTGGTCAGGCCTGTGTGGTAAAGGAGGATAATATCAGTGAGCGAGTTTACACCATCCGAGAGGGCAGCACTCTGGTTCTTGTCTGCCTGGTGACGGGACATCCCAGGCCACAGGTAGTATCCAATATGCTTGTGTTTTGGGATTGATTGTTATTGCTGCAGCATCGATGTCAATGTGGAGCGTGTGGAATGTTCAATCAAAAGAGCCCTCAGTCTTCCAGATGTTAACCTGAATCCCTTTGGTCCTTCCCCAGCATCTGTCCAGCGTCTCGTCTCTCCGTCTGGTCACCTGTCCGTCCACCTGCCCTTCCGTCTGTCCACCTGCCTCTCTGACTGTCCATCTACCTGTCCACCTGTCTGTCCGTCTGGCCACCGGCCCGTCCGTCCACCTGTCCATCGCCTGTCTGTCCATCTACCTCTCCGTCCTTCCACCCGTCCGCCTGTCCATCCGTCCATCTGCCTGTCTGTCAGTCTGCCTACTCATCCATCATCCAGTCTGCCTGGATCACACTCCCCCCCGTCGGATCACACTACCCCCCGGATCAAACACTCCCCCCCCCCGGATCACATTCCCCCCTGGATCACATTCCCCCCGGATCACATTCCCCCCGGATCACATTCCCCCCCGGATCACACTCCCCCCCCCCGGATCACATTCCCCCCCCGGATCACATCCCCCCCCGGATCACACTCCCCGCCCCCACGGATCACACTCCCCCCGTCGGATCACACTCCCCCCGTCGGATCACACTCCCCCCGTCGGATCACACTCCCCCCCGTCGGATCACACTCCCCCCCCCACGGATCACACTCCCCCCCCGCCGGATCACACTCCCCGCCCCCACGGATCACACTCCCCCCCCACGGATCACACTCCCCCCCCCCGGATCACACTCCCCCCCCCCGGATCACATTCCCCCCTGGATCACATTCCCCCCTGGATCACACTCCCCCCCGGATCACCCCCCCCCCCCGGATCACATTCCCCCCGGATCACATTCCCCCCGGATCACACTCCCCCCCGGATCACATTCCCCCCCCCGGATCACACTACCCCCCGTCGGATCACACTCCCCCCCGGATCACACTCCCCCCCGGATCACACTCCCCCCCCCGGATCACATTCCCCCCGGATCACATTCCCCCCCCGGATCCCACCCCCCCCCCCCGGATCACATTCCCCCCCCGGATCACACTCCCCACCCTGGGATTGTGAGGGGAAAGCATTTTAATGAGGTCGAGTGAGTGGAGAGATGGTTAGTGAGGGGGAGTGAGGGGATTGAGGGGGAGTGAGGGGGAGTGAGGGGATTGAGGGGGAGTGAGGGGGAGTGAGGGGATTGAGGGGGAGTGAGGGGAGTGAGGGGAGTGAGGGGAATGAGGGGGATTGAGGGGGAGTGAGGGGAGTGAGGGGAGTGAGGGGAGTGAGGGGAGTGAGGGGAGTGAGGGGAGTGAGGGGAATGAGGGGGAGTGAGGGAGAGTGAGGGGGAGTGAGGGGAGTGAGGGGGAGTGAGGGGAGTGAGGGGAATGAGGGGAGTGAGGGAAATGAGGGGGATTGAGGGGGAGTGAGGGGAGTGAGGGGAGTGAGGGGAATGAGGGGGATTGAGGGGGAGTGAGGGGAGTGAGGGGAATGAGGGGAGTGAGGGGGAGCGATGGGGAGTGAGGGGAATGAGGGGGAGTGAGGGGAGTGAGGGGGAGTGAGGGGAGTGAGGGGAGTGAGGGGAGTGAGGGGAATGAGGGGAGTGAGGGGAGTGAGGGGAGTGAGGGGGAGTGATGGGGAGGGAGGGGGAGTGAGGGGGTGTGAGGGGAGTGAGGGGAGTGAGGGGAGTGATGGGGAGTGAGGGGAGAGTGAGGGGGAGTGAGGGGAGTGATGGGGTGTGAGGGGTAGTGAGGGGAGTGAGGGGAGTGAGGGGGTGTGAGGGGAGTGATGGGGAGTGAGGGGAGTGAGGGGGAGTGATGGGGAGTGAGGGGAGTGAGGGGGAGTGAGGGGAGTGAGGGGAGTCAGTGGGAGTGAGGGGAGTGAGGGTAGTCAGTGGGAGTGAGGGGGGGGATTGAGGGTGAGTGAGGGGAGTGAGGGGAGTGAGGGGGAGTGAGGGGAGTGAGGGGAGTCAGTGGGAGTGAGGGGAGTGAGGGGAGTCAGTGGGAGTGAGGGGGGGATTGAGGGTGAGTGAGGGGAGTGATGGGGAGTGAGGGGGGAGTGAGGGGAGTGTGGGGAGTGAGGGGGAGTGAGGGGGGAGTGAGGGGAGTGTGGGGAGTGAGGGGAGTGTGGGGACTGAGGGGGAGGAGGGGAGTGAGGGGAGTGAGGGGGAGTGAGGGGAGTGAGGAGAGTGAGGGGGAGTGAGGGGGAGTGATGGGTAGTGAGGGGGGAGTGAGGGGAGTGAGGGGAGTGAGGGGGAGTGAGGGGCGAGTGAGGGGAGTGTGGGGAGTGAGGGGAGTGAGGGGAGTGAGGGGGGTGTGAGGGGAGTGAGGGGAGTGAGGGGAGTGTGAGGGGAGTGAGGGGAGTGAGGGGAGTGAGGGGAGTCAGTGGGAGTGAGGGGGGGATTGAGGGTGAGTGAGGGGAGTGAGGGGAGTGAGGGGGAGTGAGGGGAGTGAGGGGAGTCAGTGGGAGTGAGGGGGGGATTGAGGGTGAGTGAGGGGAGTGAGGGGAGTGAGGGGGAGTGAGGGGAGTGAGGGGAGTCAGTGGGAGTGAGGGGGGGATTGAGGGTGAGTGAGGGGAGTGAGGGGAGTGAGGGGAGTGATGGGGAGTGAGGGGGGAGTGAGGGGGGATTGAGGGAAGTGAGGGGGAGTGAGGGGAGTCAGTGGGAGTGAGGGGGGAGTGAGGGGAGTGAGGGGAGTGAGGGGAGTGAGGGGGAGTGAGGGGGAGTGAGGGGAGTGAGGGGAGTCAGTGGGTGTGAGGGGGGAGTGAGGGGTGTGAGGGGGAGTGAGGGGGAGTGAGGGGAGTGAGGGGAGTCAGTGGGTGTGAGGGGGGAGTGAGGGGAGTGAGGGGAGTGAGGGGAGTGAGGGGAGTGAGGGGGAGTGAGGGGAGTGAGGGGGGTGTGAGGGGCGAGTGAGGGGAGTGAGGGGAGTGAGGGGAGTGAGGGGAGTGAGGGGGAGTGAGGGGTGTGAGGGGGAGTGAGGGGGAGTGAGGGGGAGTGAGGGGGAGTGCGGGGTCTGAGGGGCGAGTGAGGGGGAGTGAGGGGGAGGAGGGGAGTGAGGGGAGTGAGGGGTGTGAGGGTGAGTGAGGGGTGTGTGAGGGGAGTGAGGGGGAGTGAGGGTGAGTGAGGGTGAGTGAGGGTGTGTGAGGGGGAGTGAGGGGGAGTGAGGGGTGTGAGGGTGAGTGAGGGTGTGTGAGGGGAGTGAGGGGGAGTGAGGGGTGTGAGGGGGAGTGAGGGGGAGTGAGGGGTGTGAGGGTGAGTGAGGGTGTGTGAGGGGAGTGAGGGGGAGTGAGGGTGAGTGAGGGTGTGTGAGGGGGAGTGAGGGGAGTGAGGGGGAGTGAGGGGGAGTGAGGGGGAGTGAGGGGTGTGAGGGGGAGTGAGGGTTAGTGAGGGGAGTGAGGGGAGTGAGGGGGAGTGAGGGGGAGTGAGGGGTGTGAGGGGGAGTGAGGGGGAGTGAGGGGAGTGTGGTGGGGTGAGGGGAGTTAGGGTGAGTGACCGGGACACTCGATGACCTGGGTTTTGCTCTTGACCCGTTGACCCTGCAGGTCCGCTGGACGAAGACGGCCGGCAGCGCCTCGGACCGATTCCAGGAGACGACGGTTTTTAACCAGACTTTGCAGATCCGGCGCATCCTGAGGGTCCAGGGTGGACGTTACTATTGTAAGGCCGAGAATGGGGTCGGAGGTCCTGCCATCAAGTCCATTCGAGTCGATGTTCAATGTGAGTCTCGGCCCTGCTCTGCCCCACAGTCCAAACTGCTGCTCTCCCATTGTCGGAGCCATACATAACATTCCAGAACCTTCCACACATCATCCCCATCAACCCCAACCCGTCCAGTCCCAGCGGTCAGCCTGGGGGGGTCATGGAGGGGTCAGGCTCTGGGGCCATGGAGGGGTCAGGCTTGGGGGTCATGGAGGGGTCAGGCAGGGGGTTCGCTGGAGGGGTCAGGCTGTGTGGCCATGGAGGGGTCAGTCAGAGGGGTCATGAAGGGGTCAGACTGCGGACTTGGAGGCCAGACTGTAGGGTCATTGAAGCTAGTCTGTAGGGTCACTGGGTTCAGACTGTAGGGTCACAGAAGTCAGGCTGTAGGGTCACAGGGGCCAGACTGTATGGTCACTGGGGTCAGACTGTAGGGTCACAGAGGTCAGACTGTAGGGCCACAGTGGTCAGACTGTTTGGTCACTGGGGTCAGACTGTAGGGTCATAAAGGTCAGACTGTATGGTCACTGGGGTAGGACTATCAAGTCACAGAAGTCAGGCTGTAGGGTCACAGAGGTCAGACTGTAGGGTCACAGAGGTCAGACTGTAGGGCCATTGAGGCCAGTCTGCAGGGTCACAGAGGTCAGACTGTTGGGTTATTGGAGTCAGACTGTAGGGTCACAGAGGTCAGACATTATGGTCACAGAGGCCAGTCTGTATGGTCACAGGAGTCAGACTGTAAGGTCACAGAGATCAGACTGTAGGGCCATTGAGGCCAGTCTGCAGGGTCACAGAGGTCAGACTGTAGGCTCAATGGGGTCAGTCTCTGATTCCAGGTGTCAGATTATGGGATTACAATGGTCGTAATATGGGGTAGCAGGTTAAAAGGGTTAGTCTCTTGGGTCATAGGAACGATCTGTGAGAAATGAAGTGTAGACTGTACGGTCACAGGAGTCAGACTGTATTGTCACAGGGGTCAGACTGTAAGATCACTGGGGTCAGCCTGTATGGCCACAGGGGTCAGATGGTATGGTCACAGGGGTCAGACTGTATGGTCACAGGGGTCAGACTGTATGGTCACAGGGGTCAGACTGTATGGTCACTGGGGTCAGACTGTAATGGAACTCATTGCGGTTATGGGCTGGACTCGTTCCTTCGATTGGTGCGAAGTCTCAGGTTTGGTGTGTGTGACCTCTGACCTTTGGAACTATGGGGTAATGGCATTGTCCTGAGCAGTAACATTGTGCATCTACTCCTCCGATGGACTTGGTTCAGTTATTGCCCTCAAACGCTCAACACTGGCAAACTCCACATCACAGCGGCTTCATCATTCATACCTCCGCCCTCCTCAAAGTCTCGTAGTTTGTTACAATTCTAAAGATTTATCAGACAAAAGTGAGTGGGAGCACAAACAGGCTATCCAACACTGTTAGAGAGACCGGAACAAGATAACACTGCCTGTTAATACAGACAGATTATTTGACACTGCCAGTGTTATCAAAGTTAGATAATGCTGGCTGCAAATACAGAAACTGCCAGCGTTTGAGATTTAAGTCACACTGGCTGCTGATACAGACAGACTAACCGGCACTGCCAGTGTTATCAGAGTTCGATAACACTGCCTGCTAATACAGGCAGATTATCCAAAACTTCCAGTGTTATCACAGTTGGGAAACACTGGCTGCAAATGCACACAGAGTATCTGACACTGCCAGTGAGACCACAGTTAGATAACACTGACTGTTAATACAGACAGGCTGTCCAACACTGCCAGTGTTAGCAGAGTCAGATAACACTGACTGTTAATACAGACAGACTATCAAACACTGCCTATGTTATCAGTGTTAGATAACATTAGCAGCTAATACAGAGAGACCAATCTATACTGCCAGTGCTATCAGAGTTGGATATCACTGGCTGCTAATAGACAGATTATGCAACACTGCCCTCCTTATTAGAGTTAGATAACACTGGCTGTTAATACAGACAGACTGTCCGACACTGCCTGTGTTATCAGAGTTTCAAAACACTGGCTGCAAATTCAGACAGACTATGTGACACTGCCAGTGAGACCAGAGTTAGGTAACACTGGCTGTTAAGACAGATAGTCCATCCGAAACTGCCAGTGACACCAGATTTGGATACCACTGGCTGCTAATGCAGACAGGGTATCTGACACTGCCTGTCTTATCAGAGTTAGATATCACTGTCTGTTAAAACAGACAGACTCTCTGACACTGTCAGTGAGAACAGAATTAGATAACACTGGCTGTTACTATCAGACCATAAGACCATAAGACATAGGAGCAGAAATTAGGCCATTCGGCCCATCGAGTCTGCTCTGCCATTCAATCATGGCTGATAAGTTTCTCAACCCCATTCTCCCGCCTTCTCCCCGTAACCTTTGACCCCCTTACCAATCAAGAACCTATCTATCCCGGTCTTAAATACACTCAATGACCCGGCCTCCACAGGCTTCTGTGGCAATGAATTCCATAGATTCACCACTCTCTGGCTAAAGAAGTTTCTCCTCATCTCTGTTCTAAAAGGTCTTCCCTTTACTCTGAGGCTGTGCCCTCGGGTCCTAGTCTCTCCTACTAATGGAAACATCTTCCCCACGTCCACTCTATCCAGGCCTTTCAGTATTCTGCAAGTTTCAATCAGATCCCCCCCTCATCCTTCTAAACTGCATCGAGTATAGAACCAGAGTCCTCAAATGTTCCTCATATGTTAAACCTTTCATTCCTGGGATTGTTCTCGTGAACCTCCTGTGGACCCTCTCCAGGGTCAGCACATCTTTCCTGAGATACGGGGCCCAAAATTGCTCACAATATTCTAAATGTGGTCTGACCAGAGCCTTATAAAGCCTCAGCAGCACATCCCTGCTTTTATATTCTAGTCCTCTCGAAATAAATGCCAACACTGCATTTGCCTTCCTAACTACCGACTCAACCTGCAAGTTAACCTTAAGAGAATCCTGGACTAGGACTCCCAAGTCCTTTGCACTCCAGATTTCTGAATTCTCTCCCCATTTAGAAAATAGTCTATGCCTCTATTCTTCTTACCGAAGTACATGACCTCACACTTCCCCACGTTGTATTCCATCTGCCACTTCTTTGCCCATTCTCCTAACCTGTCTAAATCCTTCTGCAGCCTCCCCGCCTTCTCAATACTACCTGTCCCTCCACCTATCTTTGTATCATCTTCAAACTTAGCCAGAATGCCCTCAGTTCCTTCATCTAGATCATTAATGTATAAAGTGAAAAGTTGTGGTCCCAACACTGACCCCTGCGGAACTCCACTAGTCACTGTCCGCCATCCTGAGAAGGACCCCCTTATCCTCACTCTCTGCCTCCTGCCAGACAGCCAATCTTCTATCCATGCTAGTACCTTGCCTCTAACACCATGGGCTCTTATCTTACTGAGCAGCCTCCTGTGCAGCACCTTGTCAAAGGCCTTCTGGAAGTCCAAGTAGATAACATCCATTGGCTCTCCTTTGTCTAACCTACTCGTTACCTCCTCAAAGAATTCTAACAGATTTGTCAGGCATGACCTCCCCTTGATGAAACCATGCTGACTTTGCCCGATTTTACCATGCACTTCCAAGTATTCTGAAATCTCATCCTTAATACCGGACTCTAAAATCTTACCAACGACCGAGGTCAGGCTAATCGGCCTGTAATTTCCCGTCTTTTGTCTCACTCCCTTCTTAAACAGGGGGGTTACATTAGCGATTTTCCAGTCCTCTGGGACCCTCCCTGACTCCAGTGATTCCTGAAAGATCACCATTAATGCCTCCACTATCTCTTCAGCTATCTCCTTCAGAACTCTGGGGTGTAATCCATCAGGTCCAGGTGATTTATCCACCTTCAGACCTTTCAGTTTTCCTAGCACCTTCTCCTTGGTAATGGCCACCATACTCACCTCTGCCCCCTGACTGTCTTGAGCTTTGGGGATGTCACTTGTGTTTTCCACCGTGAAGACTGACGCAAAGTACCTATTCAGTTCCTCCGCCATTTCTTTGTTCCCCACTACTACTTCTCCAGCGTCATTTTCCAGCGGCCCAATGTCCACTTTTGCCTCTCTCTTGCCCATTATATATTTAAAAAGCTCTTGTAATTTTCTTTTATATTACTGGCTAGTTTACCCTCAATATAGATAGGCTATCTGACACTGTCATTGTTAGCAGAGTTAGATAACACTGGCTGTTAAAACAGACAGGCTATCCAACATTGCCAGTTAGACCAGCATTATATTACACTGGCTGTTAATGCAGACAGGATACCCCCACTGCCTGTGTTATCAGGGTTAGGTCACACTGACTGTTAATACAGACAGGCTATTCAACACTGACCAGAGTTAGATAACACTGGCTGTGATACAGACAGGCTGTCAAACACTGCCTATGTTATCAGCGTTTGATAACATTCGCTGCTAACACAGAGAGACCAACCGGCACTGCCAGTGTTATCAGAGTTGGATATCACTGGCTGCTATACAGACAGGCCATCTGACACTGCCAGTGTTATCAGATTTAGATGTCACTGGATGTTAATCCAGAAAAATTATCCAACACTGCAGTGTTAGCAGAGTCAGATAACACTGGCTGCTAATTCAGACAGACTATCCCACACTGCCAGTGTTATCAGAGTTAGATAACGCTGTCTGCTAATGCAGACAGGTCATCCGAAAGTGCCTGTGACACCAGATTTGGATAACACTGACTGCTAATGCTGACAGGGTATCTGACACTGCCTGTGTTATCAGAGTTAGTTTACACTGGCTGCTCATACATATAGGCTATCCGAAATTACCGGTGTTATCAGAGTTAGATAACACTGGCTGCTAACACAGACAGGCTGTAAGACACTGCCAGTGTTCTCAAAGTTAGATGGCACTGGCTGTTAATATAGACAGACCAACCTTCAATGCCAGTGTTGTCTGAGTTAGATAACACTGGCTGCTAATGCGGACAGGCTGTCTGACACTGCCAGTGTTATCAGAGTCACATTGACTGCTGATACAGACAGATTATCCAAAACTTCCAGTGTTATCAGGGTAAGAAAACACTGGCTGCAAATGCACACAGACTATCTGACACTGCCAGTGAGACCAGAGTTAGATAACTCTGGCTGTTAATACAGACAGGCTAACCGAAACTGTCAGTGTTATCAGTGCGAAATGCGGACATGCTATCCAACACTGTCTGTGTTATCAGAGTTAGATAACACTGGCTGTTAATAGAGATAGGATATCTGACACTGTCCGTGTTGTCAGAGTTAGATAACACTGGCTGTTAATAGAGATAGGATATCTGACACTGCCTGTGTTGTCAGAGTTAGGTAACGCAGGCTGCTGTTACAGACAGACTATCAAACACTGCCTATGTTATCAGTGTTAGATAACATTAGCTGCTAATACAGAGAGAGCAACCGCTACTGCCAGTGCTATCAGAGTTGGAGATCACTGGCTGCTAATAGAGACAGATTATGCAACACTGCCCTCTTTATTAGAGTTAGATAACACTGGCTGTTAATACAGACAGATTATCTGAAACAGCCGGTGTTATCAGAGATTGAAAACACTGGCTGCAAGAGCAAACAGACTATCCAACACTTCCAGTGAGACCAGAGTTAGATAACACTGGTTGTTACTGACAGGCTGTCCAATAATGCCAGTGAGATCAGAGTTAGATACCACTGGCTGTTAAGACAGGCAGGCTGTCCAACACTGCCAGTGACACCAGATTTAGATAACACTGGCTGCTAATGCAAACAGGGTATCTGACACTGCCTGTGTAATCAGAGTCAGATAACAATGGCTGCTCATACAGGCAAGCTCTCCGACACTGCCAGTGTATTAGTGTTGGGTAACACTGGCTGTTATAAAAGACAAGCCTATCCAACATTACCAGTGAGACCAGCATTATATTACACTGGCTGTTAAAGCCAACAGACTACCCACACTGCCAGTGTTATCAGTGTTAGATCGCACTGGCTGTTAATACGGACAGGCTGTTCAACACTGTCAGTGTCACCAGAGTTAGATAACACTGGCTGCTAATATAAACAGATTATCTGACATTGCCAGCGTTATCAGTGTTAGATAACAATGTCTGCTAATATTGACAAGCCATCTGACACTGCCAGTGTTATCCGAATTAGATAACACTGGCTGCTAATACAAGCAGTCTATCCGACACTGCTGGTGCTATCAGAGTTAGATACCACTGGCTGTTCATACAGACAGCCTATCCAACATTGCCAGTGTTATCAGAGTTAGATAACACTGGTTGCTAATAAAACCAGACTATCTGGCACCACCAGTGTTATCAGAGTTTGGCAACATTGTCTGTTAATACAGACAGGCTATCTGACACTGCCAGTGTTATCAATGTTAGATAGCACTGGCTGTTAATACAGACAGGCTATCTGACACTGCCAGTGTTATCAATGTTAGATAGCACTGGCTGTTAATACAGACAGGCTATCTGACACTTCCAGTGATATCAGAGTTAGATATCACTGGTTGCTACTGTGGAGAGACCATCTGACACCGCCAGTGCTATCAGCGTTATATATCACTGGCTGCTAATAGAAATGGATTATGCAACACTGCGCTTCTTACCAGAGATAGATAAAACTGGCTGTTAATACAGGTAGACTGTCTAACAATGCAAGTGTTATCAGAGTTAGATAACACTGGCTGCAAATGCAGACAGACTATCTGACAGTGCCTGTGTTATCAGTGTTTGATAACCTTGACTGTTAATACAGTCAGGTTATCCGGCACTGCCAGTGGTTTCACACTTAGGTAACAGTGGCTATTGAAACAGACCTGTGATCATACACTGCCAGTGATACGACAGTTAGATAACAATGGCTGTTAATACAGACAGGCTGTCCAACGCTGCCTGTGTTATCAGAGATGAATAACATTGATTGCTAATACAGACAGATTATTTGAAAATGCCAGTGTTATCAGAGATTGAAAACTCTGGCTGCAAATGCAGACAGACGATCCAGCACTTCCAGTGAGTCCAGAGTTAGATATCACTGGCTGTTACAGACAGGCTGTCCAATACTGCCAGTGAGACCAGCATTAGATACCACTGGCTGTTAAGACAGGCAGGCTCTCCAACACTGCCAGTGACACCAGATTTAGATAACACTGGCTGCTAATGCAAACAGGGTATCTGACACTGCCTGTGTTATCAGAGTTAGATAACATTGGCTGGTATTTCAGACAGGCTATCTGACACTGCCTGTGTTATTAGAGTTAGATACCACTGGCTGTTCATAGAGACAGCCTATCCAACATTGCCAGCGTTATCAGAGTTAGATAACACTGGTTGCTAACAAAACCAGACTATCTGGCACCGCCAGTGTTATCAGAGTCTGGGAACGTTGTCTGTTAATACAGACAGGCTATCTGATACTGCCAGTATTATCAACGTTAGATAGCACTGGCTGTTAATACAGACAGGCTATCTGGCACTGTCTGCGTTATCAGAGTTAGATATCACTGGTTAATAATGTGGAGAGACCATCCGACACTGCTAGTGCTATCAGAGTTATATATCACTGGCTGTTCATAGAAATGGATTATGCGACACTGCGCTTCTTAGCAGAGATAGATAACACTGGCTGTTAATACAGGTAGACTAGCTAACAATGCAAGTATTATCAGTGTTAGATGACACTGGCTGCTAATACAGACAGATTATCAGACACAGCCAGTGTTAGCAGTGTTGGATAAAATTAGCTGTTAGTACAGATAGGCTATCCAACACTGACCATGACATCAGAGTTAGATAACACTGTCTGTTATCACAGACAGACTATCCAATATTGCCAGTCTTATCAGAGTTAGGCAACACTGGTTGCTAATACGGACAGATTATTTGATACTGCCAGTGTTATCAGAGTTAGATAACACTGGCTGAAAATGCAGACAAACTATCTGACAGTGCCTGTGTTATAAATGTTTGATAACCTTGACTGTTAATACAGTCAGGTTATCCGGCACTGCCAGTGGTATCACACTTAGGTAACAGTGGCTATTGAAACAGACCTGTGATCATACCCTGCCAGTGATACGACAGTTAGATAACACTGGCTGCTAATAGAGACAGGCTATCTGACACTGCCAGGGAGAACAGAGTTAGATAACACTGGCTGTTAATATAGATAGGCCTTCTGACACTGCCAGTGTTATCAGAGTCAGATACCACTGGCTGTGAATTCAGACCAACCAACACTGTCAGTGTAATCAAGTTATATATCAGTGGCTGCTAATAGAAATAGATTATGTGACACTGCGCTTCTTACCAGAGATAGATAACACTGGCTGTTAATAGAGATAGGATATCGACACTGTCTGTGTTATCAGAGTTGGGTAACACTGGCTGCTATTACAGACAGACTATCAAACACTGCCTATGTTATCAGAGTTAGATAACATTAGCTGCTAATACAGAGAGACCAACCGATATTGCCAGTGCTATCGGAGCTGGATATCACTGGCTGCTACTAGAGACAGATTATGCAACACTGCCCTCCTTACTAGAGTTAGGTAACCCTGGCTGTTAACACAAACAGACAACCGACATTGCCAGTGAGACCAGAGTTAGATAACAATGGCTGTTACCGACAGGCTCTCCAATACTGCCAGTGAGACCAGAGTTAGATAACACTGGCTGTTACAGACAGGCTCTTCAGTGCTGCCAGTGAGACTAGAGTTAGATACCACTGGATGTTAAGACAGACAGGCTATCCAACACTGCCAGTGACAACAGATTTAGATAACACTGGCTGCTAATGCAGGCAGAGTATCTGACACTACCTGTCCTATCACAGTTAGATTATACTGGCTGCTCATACAGTCAGGCAATCTGACACTGCCAGTGATATTAGAGTTAGGTAACACTAGCTGTTAAAACAGACAGGCTATCCAACACTGCCAGTGAGACCAGACTTATACTACACTGGCTGTTAACGCAGACAGAATAACCAACACTGTCAGTGTTATCAGAGTTGGATAACACTGGCTGCTCATACAGGCTTGCTATCTGACATTGCCAGTGCTATTAGAGTTAGGTAACACTGGCAGTTAAAACAGACAGGCTTTCCAACACTGCCAGTGAGACCAGACTTATATTACAATGGCTGTTAATGCAGATAGGCTACCCACCCCGCCAGTGTTATCAGAGGTGGATAACACTGGCTCTGCATTCAGACAGTCTTACCAACACTGCCACTGTTATCAGAGTTAGATAACACTGGCTGCTAATACAGACAGGCTATATAACACTGCCTATGTTATCAGGGATGGATAACTTTGGCTGTTAATATGGAGAGACTAAGCGACACTGCCAGTGTTATCAGGGTTTGATATCACTGTCTATTAATACAGACAGGCTACCTGGCACTGCCTGTGTTATCAGAGTTAGATATCACGGGTTGCTAATGTAGAGAGACCAACCGACAATGTCAGTTAATCAAGTTATTAGAGTTAGATAACACTGGCTGGTATTTCAGACAGGCTATCTGATACTGCGAGTGTTATTAGAGTTAGATACCACTGGCTGCTAATACAAGCAGTCTATCCGACACTGCCAGTGTTATCAGCCTTATATATCACTGGCTGTTCATAGAAATGGATTTTGCGACACTGCGCTTCTTACCAGAGATAGATAAAACTGGCTGTTAATACAGGTAGACTATCTAAGAATGCAAGTGTTATCAGAGTTAGATGACACTGGCTGCTAATACAGACAGATTATCAGACACAGTCAGTGTTAACAGTGTTGGATAACATTGGCTGTTAACATGGACAGACTATCCGATATTGCCAGTGTTATCAGAGTTAGGCAACACTGGTTGCTAATACAGACAGATTATTTGATACTGCCAGTGTTATCAGGGTTAGATAACACTGGCTGCAAATGCAGACAAACTATCTGACAGTGCCTGTGTTATCAGTGTTTGATATCCTTGACTGTTAATACAGTCAGGTTATCCGGCACTGCCAGTGGTATCACACTTAGGTAACAGTGGCTATTGAAACAGACATATGATCATACACTGCCAGTGATACGACAGTTAGATAACAATGGCTGTTAATACAGACAGGCTATCTGACACTGCCAGTGAGAACAGAGTTAGATAACACTGGCTGCTAATACAGACAGGCTATCTGACACTGCCAGTGAGACCAGAGTTAGATAACACTGGCTGTGAATTTAGACTAACCAACACTGTCAGTGTTATCAGAGTTAGATAACACTGGCTGTGAATTCAGACTAACCAACACTGTCAGTGTTATCAGAGTTAGATAACACTGGCTGCTAATACAGACAGGCTATATAACACTGCCTATGTTATCAGGGTTGGATAACATTGTCTGTTAATACGGAGAGACTAAGTGACACTGCCAGTGTTATCAGGGATGGATAACACTGTCTATTAATACAGACAGCGTATCTGGCACTGCCTGTGTTATCAGAGTTAGATATCACTGGTTGATAATGTAGAGAGACCAACCGACACTGCCAGTGTAATCCAGTTATATATCACTGGCTGCTAATAGAAATAGATTATGTGACACAGTGCTTCTTACCAGAGTTAGATAACACTGGCTGTTAATAGAAATAGGATATCTGACACTGCCTGTGTTATCAGAGTTAGGTAACAAAGGCTGCTAATACAGATGGTCTATCAAACACTACCTATGTTATCAGAGTTAGATAACATTAGCTGCTAATACAGTGAGACCAACTGATACTGCCACTGCTATCGGAGTTGGATATCACTGGCTGCTAATAGAGACAGATTATGCAACACTGCCCTCTTTATTAGAGTTAGATAACCCTGGCTGTTAATATAGACAGGCTGTCCAACACTGTCTGTGTTATCAGAGTTAAATAACATTGATTGCTAATGCAGACAGACTATCCGACATTGCCAGTGTTATCGGAGATGGAAAACACTGCTGCAAATGTAGACAGACTATCTAATACTTCCAGTGAGACCAGAGTTAGATAACACTGGCTGTTAAGACAGACAGGCCATTCAACACTGCCAGTGACACCAGATTTAGATAACACTGGCAGCTAATGAAGGCAGAGTATCTGACACTGCCTGTCTTACCAAAGTTAGATTACACTGGCTGCTCATACAGTCAGGCTATCTGACACTGCCAGTGATATTAAAGTTAGGTAACACTAGCTGTTAAAACAGACAGACTATCCAACACTGCCAGTGAGACCAGAGTTAGATACCACTGGCTGTTCATACAGACAGCCTATACATCATTGCCAGTGTTACCAGAGTTAGATAACACTGGTTGGTATTTCAGACAGGCTATCTGACACTGCGAGTGTTATTAGTGTTAGATACCACTGGCTGCTAACACAAGCAGTCTATCCAATATTGCCAGTGTTATCAGGGTTTTCTATCACTGGCTGTTCATAGAAATGGATTATGCGACACTGCGCTTCTTACCAGAGATAGATAAAACTGGCTGTTAATACAGGTAGACTATCTAATAATGCAAGTGTTATCAGAGTTAGATGACACTGGCTGCTAATACCGACAGTTTATCAGACACAGTCAGTGTTAGCAGAGTTCGATAATGTTGGCGGTTAATACAGACAGGCTATCCAACGCTGATCATGACACCAGAGTTAGATAACATTGGCTGTTAACACAGACAGACATTGCCAGTGTTATCAGAGTTAGATAACATTGATTGCTACTGCAGACAGACTATCCGATATTGCCAGTGTTATCAGAGTTAGATAACATTGATTGCTAATGCAGACAGACTATCCGATACTGCTAGTGTTATCAGAGTTAGATAACACTGGTGGCGAATGCAGACCGTCTATCTGACAGGGCCTGTGTTATCAGTGTTTGACCTTGACTGTTAATACATTCAGGTAATCTGGCACTGCCAGTGGTATCACACTTAGGTAACAGCGGCTATAGAAAATGTGATCATACACTGCCAGTGATAGGACAGTTAGATAACAATGGCTGTTAATACAGACAGGCTATATGACACTGTCAGTGTTATCAGAGTTAGGTAACACTAGCTGTTAAAACAGACTGACTGTCCAACACTGCCAGTGGGACCAGAGTTAGATAACACTGGCTGCTAATACAGTCAGGCTATATAACACTGCCTATGTTATCAGGGTTGGATAACATTGGCTGTTAATATGGAGAGACTAAGCGACACTGCCAGTGTTATCAGGGTTTGATATCACTGTCTATTAATACAGACAGGCTATCTGGCACTGCCTGTGTTATCAGAGTTAGGTAACACAGACTGCTATTACAGACAGACTATCAAACACTGCCGATGTTATCAGAGTTGGATAACATTAGCTGCTAATACAGACTGACCAACCGACACTGCCAGTGCTATCACAGTTGGATATCACTGGCCGCTAATAGAGACAGTTTATGCAACACTGCCCTCCCTATTAGAGTTAGATAACACTGGCTGTTAATACAGACAGGCTGTCCGACACTGCCTGTGTTATCAGAGATGAATAACGTTGATTGCTAATACAGACAGATAGATAACACTGGCTTTAATATAGATAGGCCTTTCGACACTGCCAGTGTTATCAGAGTTAGATAACAAAGGCTGTGAATTCAGACTAACCAACACTGTCAGTGTTATCAGAGTTAGATAACACTGGCTGTTAAGACAGACAGGCTGTCCAATACTGCCAGTGAGACCAGAGTTAGATACCACTGGATGTTAAGACAGAAAGGCTATCCAACACTTCCAGTGACACCAGATTTAGATAACACTGGCAGCTAATGCATACAGGGTATCTGACCCTGCCTGTGTTATCAGAGTTAGATAACACTGGCTGTTAATACAGACAGGCTGTCCGGCACCGCTAGTGTTATCAGTGTTTGGCAACATTGTCTGTTAATACAGACAGGCTATCTGACACTGCCAGTGTTATCAATGTTAGATAGCACTGGCTGTTAATACAGACAGGCTATCTGGCACTGTCTGTGTTATCAGAGTTAGATATCACTGGTTGTTAATGTAGAGAGACCATCCGACACTGCCAGTGTTATCAGCGTTATATATCACTGGCTGCTAATAGAAATAGATTATGTGACACTGTGCTTCTTGCCAGAGTTAGATAACACTGGCTGTTAATAGAAATAGGATATCTGACACTGTCTGTGTTATCAGAGTTAGATAACACTGGCTTTACTACAGACAGGCCTTCCGACACTGCCAGTATTATCATAGTCAGATAACACTGGCTCTGAATTCACACTAACCAACACTGTCTGTAATATCAGAGTTAGGTAACACAGGCTGCTAATACAGACAGACTATCAAACACTGCCTATGTTATCAGTGTTAGATAACATTAGCTGCTAACACAGAGAGAGCAACAGACACTGCCAGTGCTATCAGAGTTGGATAACACTGGCTGTTAATACAGACAGACTATCTGACACTGCCTGTGTTATCAGAGTTAAATAATATTGATTGCTAATGCAGACAGACTATCTGATACTGCCAGTGTTACCAGAGTTAGATAACATTGATTGCTAATGCAGACAGACTATCCGATACTGCTAGTGTTATCAGAGTTAGATAACACTGGCGGCAAATGCAGACCGACTATCTGACAGTGCCTGTGTTATCAGTGTTTGACCTTGACTGTTAATACATTCAGGTAATCTGGCACTGCCAGTGGTATCACACTTAGCTAACAGCGGCTATAGAAAATGTGATCATACACTGCCAGTGATAGGACAGTTAGATAACACTGGCTGTTAATACAGACAGGCTATCTGACACTGTCAGTGTTATCAGAGTTAGATAACACTGGCTGCTAATACAGACAGGCTATATAACACTGCCTATGTTATCAGGGTTGGATAACATTGGCTGTTAATATGGAGAGACTAAGCGACACTGCCAGTGTTATCAGGGATGGATAACACTGTCTATTAATACTGACAGGCTATCTGGCACTGCCTGTGTTAACAGAGTTAGATATCACTGTTTAATAATGTAGAGAGACCAACCGATACTGTCAGTGTAACCCAGTTATATATCACTGGCTGCTAATAGAGATAGGATATCTGACACTGCCTGTGTTATCAGAGTTAGGTAACACAGACTGCTATTACAGACAGACTATCAAACACTGCCGATGTTATCAGAGTTGGATAACATTAGCTGCTAATAAAGAGAGATCAACCGACACTGCCAGTGCTATCAGAGTTGGATATCACTGGCCGCTAATAGAGACAGTTTATGCAACACTGCCCTCCTTATCAGAGTTAGATAACACTGGCAGTTAATACAGACAGGCTGTCCGACACTGCCTGTGTTATCAGAGATGAATAACCTTGATTGCTAATACAGACAGATAGATAACACTGGCTTTAATATAGATAGGCCTTCCAACAACTGCCAGTATTATCAGAGTTAGATAACACTGGCTGATAATACAGACAGGCTATATAACACTGCCTATGTTATCAGGGTTGGATAACCTTGGCTGTTAATAAGGAGAGACTAACTGACACTGCCAGTGTTATCAGGGATGGATAACACTGTCTATTCATACAGACAGGCTATCTGGCACTGCCTGTGTTATCAGAGGTAGATAACATTACTTGCTAATACAGAGAGACCAACTGATACTGCCAGTGCTATCAGAGTTGGATATCACTGGCTGCTAATAGAGACAGATTATGCAACACTGCCCTCCTTATTAGAGTTAGATAACACTGGCAGTTAATACAGACAGGCTGTCCGACACTGCCTGTGTTATCAGAGTTTCAAAACACTGTCTGCAAATGCAGACAGACTTTCCGACACTTCCAGTGAGTCCAGAGTTAGATAACATTGGCTATTACAGACAGGCTGTCCAATACTGCCAGTGAGACCAGAGTTAGATACCTCTGGCTGTTAAGACAGGCAGGCTCTCCAACACTGCCAGTGACACCAGATTTAGATAACACTGGCTGCTAATGCATACAGGGTATCTGACACTGCCTGTGTTATCAGAGTCAGATAACACTGGCTGTTAATACAGACAGGCTGTCCGGCACCGCCAGTGTTATCAGTGTTTGGCAACGTTGTCTGTTAATACAGACAGGCTATCTGACACTGTCTGTGTTATCAGAGTTAGATATCGCTAGTTGCTAATGTAGAGAGACCATCCGACACCGCCAGTGCTATCAGCATTATATATCACTGGCTGCTAATAGAAATGGATTATGCGACACTGCGGTTCTTAGTAGAGTTAGATAACACTGGCTGCTAATACAGACAGATTATCAGACACAGTCAGTGTTAGCAGTGTTGGATAACATTGGCTGTTAATACAGACAGGCTATTCAACACTGTCAGTGTCACCAGAGTTAGATAACACCGGCTGCTAATACAGACAGGCTACCTGACACTGCCAGTGTTATTAGAGTTAGATAACACCGGCTGCTAATACAGACAGGCTATCTGACACTGCCAGTGTTATCAGAGTTAGATAACACTGGCTGCTAATACAAGCAGTCTATCCGACACTGCTGGTGTTGTCAGAGTTAGATACCACTGGCTGTTCATACAGACAGCCTATACAACATTGCCAGTGTTATCAGAGTTAGATAACACTGGTTGCTAATAAAACCAGACTATCTGGCACCACTATTGTCATCAGAGATTGGCAACTTTGTCTGTTAATACAGACAGGCTATCTGACACTGTCTGTGTTATCAACATTAGATAGCATTGGCTGTTAATACAGACAGACTATCTGGCACTGTCTGTGTTATCAGAGTTAGATATCACTGGTTGCTAATGTGGAGAGACCGTCCGACACTGCCAGTGTTATCAGCGTTATATATCACTGGCTGCTAATAGAAATGGATTATGCGACACTGCGCTTCTTACCAGAGATAGATAAAACTGGCTGTTAATACAGGTAGACTATCTAACAATGCAAGTGTTATCAGAGTTAGATGTCACTGGCTGCTAATACAGACAGATTATCAGACACAGTCAGTGTTAGCAGTGTTGGATAACATTGGCTGTTAATACAGACAGGCTATCCTACACTGACCATGAAACCAGAGTTAGATAACACTGGCTGTTAACACAGACAGACATTGCCAGTGTTATCAGAGTCTGATAGCACTGGCTATAAATTCAGACAAACCAAAACTGTCAGTGTTATCAGAGTTAGCTAACACTGGCTGATAATACAGACAGGCTATCTGACACTGCCAGTGTTATCAGGGTTGGATATCACTGGCTGTTAATACAGACAGGCTATCTGGCACTGTCTGTGTTATCAGAGTTAGATATCACTGGTTGCTAATGTAGAGAGATCATCCAACACTGCCAGTGTTATCTAGTTATATATCACTGGCTGCTAATAGAAATAGATTATGCGACACGGCGCTTCTTACCAGAGATAGATAACACTGGCTCTTAATAGAGATAGGATATCTGACACTGTCTGTGTTATCAGAGTTAGATAACACAGGCTGCTAATACAGATGGTCTATCAAACACTGCCTATGCTATCAGTGTTAGATAACATTAGCTGCTAATATGGAGAGACTAAGCAACACTGCCAGTGTTATCAGGGTTTGATATCACTGTCTATTAATACAGACAGGGTATCTGGCACTGCCGGTGTTATCAGAGTTAGATATCATGTGTTGCTAATGTAGAGAGACCAATCAACACTGTCAGTGTAATCAAGTTACATATCACTGGCTGCTAATAGAGATAGATTATGTGACACTGCGCTTCTTACCAGAGATAGATAAAACTGGCTGTTAATAGAAATAGGATATCCAACACTGCCTGTGTTATCAGTGTTAGATTACATTGATTGCTAATTCAGACAGATTATCCGAAAATGCCAGTGTTATCAGAGATTGAAAACACTGGCTGCAAATACATTCAGACTATCTGACACTTCCAGTGAGAACAGAGTTAGATAACACTGGCTGTTACAGACAGGCTGTCAAATACTGTGAGTAAGACCAGAGTTAGATACCACTGGGTGTTAAGATAGGCAGGCTCTCCAACACTGCCAGTGACACCAGATTTAGATCACTGACTGCCAATGCATACAGGGTATCCAACACTGCCTGTGTTATCAGAGTCAGATAACAATGGCTGTTATTTCAGACAGACTATCTGACACTGCCAGTGTTATCAGAGTTAGATACCACTGGCTGTTCATACAGACGGCCTATCCAACATTGCCAGTGTTATCAGAGTTAGATAATAGAGGCTGTTAATACAGAGTGTCTGACACTGACATTGTGATCAGAGTTCGATAACAGATGCTGTTAATACAGACTGTCTGACACTGACAGTGTGATCAAAGTTAGATAGCTGATGCTGTTAATACGGAGTGTCTGACACTGACAGTGTGATCAGAGTTCGATAACAGATGCTGTTAATACAGACTGTCTGACACTGACAGTGTGATCAGCGTTAGACAACACAGGTTGTTAATACAGACTTTCTGACACTGACAGTGGTATCAGCGTTACATAATATATGTTGTTAATACGAACTGTCTGACACTAACAGTGTGATCAGAGGTAGATAACATAGGTTGTTAATACAGAGTGTCTGACACTGACAGTGTGCTCAGTGTTATCAAACACCGGCTGTTAACACAGATTGCCTGACACTGACAGTGTGATCAGAGGTAGATAACACAGGTTGTTAATACACACTGCCTGACACAGACAATGTGATTAGAGGTTGATAACACAGGCAGTTAATACAGGTAGCCTGACACTGACAGTGTGATCAGAGTTAGATAACTCAGGTTGTTAATACGGAGTGTCTGACACTGACAGTTTGATCAGAGTTAGATAACACAGGTTGTTAAAACAGAGTGTCTGACAGTGACAGTGTGATCAGAGTTAGATAACACAGATCATTAATACAGAGTGTCTGACACTGACAGTGTGATCAGAGTGAGATAACACAGGTTGTTAATACAGACTGTCTGACAGTGACAATGTGATCAGAGTTAGATAACACAGGTTGTTAATACAGACTGTCTGACAGTGAAAGTGTGATCAGCGTTAGCAAACACCGGCTGTTAATGCAGAGTGTCTGACACTGACAGTGTGATCAGAGTTAGATAACACAGGCTGTTAACACAGACTGTCTGACACTGACAGTGTGATCAGAGTTAGATAATTCAGGTTGTTAATATAGACTCTCTGACACTGACAGTGTGATCAGAGGTAGATAACACAGGTTGTTAATACAGACTGTCAGACACTGACTGTGTAATCAGAGGTAGATAACACAGGTTGTTAATACAGACTGCCTAAAACTGACAGTGTGATCAGAGGTTGATAACATAGGTTGTTAATACAGGCAGTCTGATACTGACAGTGCAATCAGAGTTAGATAGTATGGGCTGTTAATACAGACTGTCTGGCACTGACATTGTGATCAGAGTTAGATAACTGATGCTGTTAATACAGACTGTCTGACACTCACAATGTGAACAGATTTCGATGAAACAGGCTGTTAATACAGACTGTCTGACACTCACAGTTTGATCAGAGTTAGATAATAGATGCTGTTAATACAGACTGTCTGATACTGACAGTGTGATCAAAGTTAGATAGCAGATGCTGTTAATACAGAGTGTATGACACTGACAGTGTGATCAGCGTTATTTAACACAGGTTGTTAATACAGACTTTCTGACACTGACAGTGGTATCAGCGTTAGATAACACAGGTTGTGAATATGAACTGTCTGACACTGACAGTGTGATCAGAGTTAGATAACACAGGTTGTTAATACAGAATGCCTGAAAGTGTCAGTGTGATCAGAGGTTGATAACAAAGTCTGTTGATACAGGCAGTCTGACACTGACAGTGTAATCAGAGTTAGATAATAGAGGCTGTTAATACAGACTAATTGACATTGACAGTGTGATCAGAGTTAGATAACAGATGCTGTTAATACAGAATGTCTGACACTCACAGTGTGAACAGAGTTAGATAATGGAGGCTGTTAATACAGAGTGTCTGACACTGACAGTGTGCTCAGAGTTAGATAACACAGGCTGTTAACACAGACTGCCTGACACTGACAGTGTGATCAGAGTTAGATAACACAGGTTGTTAATACAGTCTATCTGCCACTGACAGTGTGATCAGTGTTAGCAATCAACGACTGTTAACACAGATTGCCTGACACTGACAGTGTGATCAGAGGTAGATAACACACGTTGTTAATACACACTGCCTGACAATGACAATGTGATTAGAAGTTGATAACACAGGCAGTTAATACAGGCAGCCTGACACTGACAGTGTGATCAGAGATAGATAACAGATGCTGTTAATACAGACTGTCTGAAACTGCCAGTGTGATCAGAGTTAGATAACAGATGCTGTTAATACAGACTGTCTGACAATCACAGTGTTTTCAGAGTTAGATAACACAGGCTGTTAATACAGACTGCATAACACTGCCGGTGTGATCAGAGATCGGTAACAAAGGCTGTTAATACAGACTGTCTGACACTGACAGTGTGATCAGTGTTAGATAACACAGGCTGTTAATACAGACTGCATAAAACTGACAGTGTGATCAGAGATCGATAACACAGGTTGTTAATACAGACTGCCTGACAGTGACACTGTGATTAGAGGTTGATAACCTAGGCTGTTAATAGAGGCAGTCTGACACTGACAGTGTAATCAGAGTTAGATAATAGTGGCTGTTAATACAGACTGTCTGACACTGACAGTGTGATCAGAGTTAGATAACAGAGGCTGTTGATACAGATTGTCTGACACTGACAGTGTGATCAGAGTTAGATAACTCAGGTTGTTAATACAGACTGTCTGACACTGACAGTTTGATCAGAGTTAGATAACACAGGTTGTTAATACAGGCTGTATGACACAGACAGTTTGATCAGTGTTAGCAAACAACGGCTATTAACACAGATTGCCTGACACAGACAGTGTGATCAGAGGTAGATAACACACGTTGTTAATACACACTGCCTGACAATGACAATGTGATTTGAAGTTGATAACACAGGCTGTTAATACAGGCAGCCTGATACTGACAGTGTGATCAGAGTTAGATAACAGATGCTGTTAATACAGACTGTCTGACACTGCCAGTGTGATCAGGGTTAGATAACAGATGCTGTTAATACAGACTGTCTGACAATCACAGTGTTTTCAGAGTTAGATAACACAGGCTGTTAATACAGACTGCATAACACTGCCAGTTTGATCAGAGATCGATAACAAAGGCTGTTAATACAGACTGTCTGACACTGACAGTGTGATCAGTGTTAGATAACACAGGCTGTTAATACAGACTGCATAACACTGACAGTGTGATCAGAGATCGATAACACAGGTTGTTAATACAGACTGCCTGACAGTGACACTGTGATTAGAGGTTGATAACCTAGGCTGTTAATAGAGGCAGTCTGACACTGACAGTGTAATCAGAGTTAGATAATAGTGGCTGTTAATACAGACTGTCTGACACTGGCAGTTTGATCAGAGTTAGATAGCACAGGTTGTTAATACAGACTGTCTGACAGTGACACTGTGATTAGAGGTTGATAACCTAGGCTGTTAATAGAGGCAGTCTGACACTGACAGTGTGATCAGAGTTAGATAATAGAGTCTGTTAATACAGATTGTCTGACACCGACAGTGTGATCAGAGTTAGATAACAGAGGCTGTTGATACAGATTGTCTGACACTGACAGCGTGATCAGAGTTAGGTAACTCAGGTTGTTAATACAGGCTGTATGACACTGACAGTTTGATCATTGTTAGATAACACAGGTTGTTAATACAGACTGTCTGACACTGACTGTGTATTCAGTGTTAGATAACAGAGGCTGTTAATACAGTTTGTCTGACACTGACAGTGTGATCAGAGTTAGATAACTCAGGTTGTTAACACAGAGTGTCTGACACAGACAGTGCGATCAGCATTAGATAACACAGGTCGTTAATACAGACTGTCTGACACTGACAGTGTTATCAGTGTTAGATAACACAGGCTGTTAACACAGACTGTCTGACTGTGACAATGTGATCAGAGTTAGATAACACAGGTTGTTAATACAGAGTCTCTGACACTGACTGTGTAATCAGAGGTAGATAACACAGGTTGTTAATACAGACGGCCTGAAACTGACAGTGTGATCAGAGGTTGATAACTTAAGCTGTTAATACAGGGAGGCTATGTGACACTGCCAGTGTTATCAACATTAGATAGCACTGGCTGTTAATACAGACAGTCTATCTGGCACTGTCTGTGTTATCAGAGTTAGTTAACACTGATTGCTAATGTAGAGAGACCATCCGACACTGCCAGTGTAATCAAGTTATATATCACTGGCTGTTAATAGAAATGGATTATGCGACACTGTGCTTCTTACCAGAAATAGATAACACTGGCTGTTAATACAGGTAGACTAGCTAACAATGCAAGTGTTATCAGAGTTAGATAACACTGGCTGTTAACACAGACAGATTATCCAACATTGCCAGTGTTATCAGACATAGGCAACACTGGTTGCTAATGCAGACAGACTATCTGACAGTGCCTGTGTTATCAGTGTTTGATAACCTTGACTGTTAATACAGTCAGATTATCCGGCACTGCCAGTGGTTTCACACTTAGGTAACAGTGGCTATTGAAACAGACCTGTGATCATACACTGCCAGTGATTCGACAGTTAGATAACAATGGCTGTTAGCACAGACAGGCTATCTGACACTGCCAGTGAGACCAGAGTTAGATAACACTGGCTTTAATATAGATTGGCCTTCCGACACTGCCAGTGCTATCAGAGTTAGATAACACTGGCTGTGAATTCAGACTAACCAACACTGTCGGCGTTATCAGAGTTAGATAACAATGGCTGTTAGTACAGACAGGCTATCTGACACTGCCAGTGAGACCAGAGTTAGATAACACTGGCTGCTAATACAGACAGGCTATATAACACTGCCTATGTTATCAGGGTTGGATAACCTTGGCTGTTAATATGGAGAGACTAAGTGACACTGCCAGTGTTATCAGGGATGGATAACACTGTCTATTAATACAGACAGGCTATCTGGCACTGCCTGTGTTATCGGAGTTAGATATCACTGGTTGCTAATGTAGAGAGACCAACCGACACTGTCAGTGTAATCCAGTTATATATCACTGGCTGCTAATAGAAAAAGATTATGTGACACTGTGCTTCTTGACAGAGATAGATAACACTGGCTGTTAATAGAGATAGGATATCTGACACTGCCTGTGTTATCAGAGTTAGGTAACACAGGCTGCTATTACAGACAGACTATCAAATACTACCTATGTTATCAGTGTTAGATAACATTAGCTGCTAATACAGAGAGACCAACTGATACTGCCACTGCTATCAGAGCTGTATAGCACTGGCTGCTAATACAGACAGATTATGCAACACTGCCCTCTTTATTAGAGTTTGATAACAGTGGCTGTTAATACAGACAGACTATCCGACATTTCCAGTGTTACCAGAGTTAGGCAACACTGGTTGCTAATACAGACAGATTATCCGAAACTGCCAGTGTTATCAGCATTATATAACACTGGCTGCAAATGCAGGCAGACTATCTAACAGTGCCTGTGTTAACAGTGTTTGATAACCTTGACTGTTAATACTGTCAGATTATCCGGCACTGCCAGTGGTTTCACACTTAGGTAACAGTGGCTATTGAAACAGACATGTGATCATACACTGGCAGTGATATGACAGTTAGATAACAATGGCTGTTAATACAGACAGGCTATCTGACACTGCCAGTGAGACCAGAGTTAGATAACACTGGCTGTTAAGACAGACAGGCTATCCAACATTGCCAGTGACACCAGATTCAGATAACACTGGCTGCTAATGCAGGCAGAGTATCTGACACTACCTGTCTTATCATAATTAGATTACACTGGCTGCTCATATAGTCAGGCTATCTGACACTGCCAGTGATATTAGAGTTAGGTAACACTAGCTGTTAAAACAGACTGACTGTCCAATGCTGCCAGTGAGACCAAAGTTAGATAACACTGGCTGCTAATACAGACAGGTTATAAAGCACTGCCTATGTTATCAGGGTTGGATAACATTGGCTGTTAATACAGAGAGAC
Source organism: Carcharodon carcharias (assembly GCF_017639515.1). Classification (NCBI taxonomy): domain Eukaryota; kingdom Metazoa; phylum Chordata; class Chondrichthyes; order Lamniformes; family Lamnidae; genus Carcharodon; species Carcharodon carcharias. Next base: position 545,648 of record NC_054471.1, on the reverse strand, counting down.
TAAGCGACACTGCCAGTGTTATCAGGGTTTGATATCACTGTCTATTAATACAGACAAGGTATCTGGCACTGCCGGTGTTATCAGAGTTAGATATCATGTGTTGCTAATGTAGAGAGACCTATCGACACTGTCAGTGTAATCAAGTTATATATCACTGGCTGCTAATAGAAATAGATTATGAGACACTGCGCTTCTTACCAGAGATAGATAAAACTGGCTGTTAATAGAGATAGGATATCCAACACTGCCTGTGTTATCAGTGTTAGATAACATTGATTGCTAATTCAGACAGATTATCCGAAAATGCCAGTGTTATCAGAGATTAAAAACACTGGCTGCAAATACATTCAGACTATCTGACACTTCCAGTGAGACCAGAGTTAGATAACACTGGCTGTTACAGACAGGCTGTCAAATACTGTGAGTAAGACCAGAGTTAGATACCACTGGGTGTTAAGACAGGCAGGCTCTCCAACACTGCCAGTGACACCAGATTTAGATCACTGACTGCCAATGCATGCAGGGTATCCAACACTGCCTGTGTTATCTGAGTCAGATAACACTGGCTGTTATTTCAGACAGACTATCCAACGCTGCCAGTGTTATCAGAGTTAGATAATAGAGGCTGTTAATACAGAGTGTCTGACACTGACATTGTGATCAGAGTTAGATAACAGATGCTGTTAATACAGACTGTCTGACACTGACAGTGTGATCAAAGTTAGATAGCAGATGCTGTTAATACAGAGTGTCTGACACTGACAGTGTGATGAGCGTTAGAAACACAGGTTGTTAATACAGACTTTCTGACACTGACAGTGGTATAAGCGTTCGATAATATAGGATGTTAATACGAACTCACTGACACTGACAGTGCGATCAGAGGTAGATAACACAGGTTGTTAATACAGAATGCCTGAAAGTGTCAGTGTGATCAGAGGTTGATAACACAGGCTGTTGATAAAGGCAGTCTGGCACTCACAGTGTAATCAGAGTTAGATAATAGAGGCTGTTAATACAGACTGTCTGACACTGACAGTGTGATCAAAGTAAGATAGTAGATGCTGTTAATACAGAATGTCTGACACTCACACTGTGTACAGAGTTAGATAACAGATACTGTTCATACAGACTGTCTAAGACTGACAGTGTGGTCTGCTTTAGATATCACAGTTGGTTAATACAGAGTGCCTGCCACTGACAGTGTGATCTGTGTTAGCAAACACACGTTGTTAATACACACTGCCTGACACTGACAATGTGATTAGAGGTTGATAACACAGGCAGTTAGTACAGGCAGCCTGACACTGACAGTGTGATCTGAGTTAGATAACAGATACTGTTAATACAGACTGTCTGACACAGACAGTGTGATCAGAGTTAGATAACTCTGGTTGTTAATACAGAGTGTCTGACACTGACAGTGGTATCAATGTTAGATAACACTGGTTGTTAATAAAGACTGTCTGACAGTGACATTGTGATCAGAGTTAGATAACACAGTTTGTTAATACAGAGTCTCTGCTAATGACAGTGTGATCAGCTTTAGCAAACACCGGCTGTTAATACAGTCTGTCTGACACTCACAGTGTGAACAGAGTTAGATAACACCATCTGTTAACACAAATTGCCTAACACTGACAGTGTGATCAGAGGTAGATAACACACGTTGTTAATACACACTGCCTGACACTGACAATGTGATCAGAGGTTGATAACACAGGCAGTTAATACAGGCAGCCTGACACTGACAGTGTGCTCAGAGTAAGATAGCAGATGCTGTTAATACAGACTGTCTGACAATCAAAGTGTGATCAGTGTTAGATAACACAGGCTGTTAATACAGACTGCATAACACTGACAGTGTGATCAGATGTTGATAACCCAGGCTGTTAATAGAGGCAGTCTGACCCTGACAGTGTAATCAGAGTTAGATAATGGGAGCTGTTAATACAGACTGTCTGACACTGACAATGTGATCAGAGTTAGATAGCACAGGTTGTTAATACATACTGTCTGACTCTGACAGTGTGATCAGCATTAGATTACACAGGTTGTTAATACAGACTGTCTGACTCTGACAGTGGTATCAGCGTTAGTTTACACAGGTTGTTAATGCGAACTGCCTGACACTGACAGTGTGATCAGAGTTAGATAATACAGGTTGTTAATACAGACTCTCTGACACTGACTGTGTAATCAGAGGTAGATATCACAGTTTGTTAATACAGACTGTCTGACACGGACAGTGTGATCAGTGTTAGATACAACAGGCAGTTAATACATAATGTGTGACCCTGACAATGTGATCAGCGTTACATAACACAGGATATTTATACAGAGTGTCTGAAACTGAAAGTGTGATCAGAGTTAGACAACACAGGCTGTAGAATCAGGCGTTCTGACACTGACAGTGTGATCAGAGGTAGATAACAATGGTTGTCAATACAGACTGTCTGGCACTGACAGTGTGATCAGCGTTAGATAAAACAGGTTGTTAATACGAAATGTCTGACACTGATTGTGTGATCAGAGTTAGATAAAACAGGTTGTTATTACTGACTGTCTGACAGTGTCAGTGGTATCAGCGTAAGAAGACACAGGTTGTTAACATGAACTGTCTGACACTGACAGTGTGATCAGAGTTAGATAACACAGGCTGGTAATATAGACTGTCTGACACTGTCAGTGTGATCAGACTGTTAATACAGACTATTTGACACTGTCAGTGTGATCAGAGTTAGATAACACAGGCTGTTGATAAAGACTGTCTGACACTGTCAGTGTGATCAGCATTCGATAACACAGGTTGTTAATACAGACTCCCTGACCGTGACAGTGTGATCAGAGGTTGATAACCCAGACTGTTAATAGAGGCAGTCTGACACTGACAGTGCAATCAGAGTTAGATAATAGGGGCTGTTAATACAGAATGTCTGACACTGACAGTGTGATCAGAGTTAGATAATAGAGGCTGTTAATAGAGACTGTCTGACACTGACAGTGTGATCAGCGTTAGATAACACAGGTTGTTAATACAGACTGTCTGACACTGAGAGTGTGATCAAAGTTAGATAGCACAGATTGTTAATACAGACTCTCTGACACTGACTGTGTAATCAGTGTTAGATAACAGAGGCTATTAATACACACTTTCTGAAACTGACAGTGTGATCAGAGTTAGACAACACAGGCTGTAGAATCAGGCGTTCTGACACTGACAGTGTGATCAGAGGTAGATAACAATGGTTGTCAATACAGACTGTCTGGCACTGACAGTGTGATCAGCGTTAGATAAAACAGGTTGTTAATACGAAATGTCTGACACTGATTGTGTGATCAGAGTTAGATAAAACAGGTTGTTATTACTGACTGTCTGACAGTGTCAGTGGTATCAGCGTAAGAAGACACAGGTTGTTAACATGAACTGTCTGACACTGACAGTGTGATCAGAGTTAGATAACACAGGCTGGTAATATAGACTGTCTGACACTGTCAGTGTGATCAGACTGTTAATAGAGACTATTTGACACTGTCAGTGTGATCAGAGTTAGATAACACAGGCTGTTGATAAAGACTGTCTGACACTGTCAGTGTGATCAGCATTCGATAACACAGGTTGTTAATACAGACTCCCTGACCGTGACAGTGTGATCAGAGGTTGATAACCCAGACTGTTAATAGAGGCAGTCTGACACTGACAGTGTAATCAGAGTTAGATAATAGGGGCTGTTAATACAGAATGTCTGACACTGACAGTGTGATCAGAGTTAGATAATAGAGGCTGTTAATAGAGACTGTCTGACACTGACAGTGTGATCAGCGTTAGATAACACAGGTTGTTAATACAGACTGTCTGACACTGAGAGTGTGATCAAAGTTAGATAGCACAGATTGTTAATACAGACTCTCTGACACTGACTGTGTAATCAGTGTTAGATAACAGAGGCTATTAATACACACTGTCTGAAACTGACAGTGTGATCAGAGTTAGATAACAGGGGCTGTTAATACAGACTGTCTGACACTGACAGTGTGTTCAGAGTTAGATAACACTGGTTGTTAATACAGGCTGCATGACACTGACAGTGTAATCAGAGTTAGATAATCTAGGCTGTTAATACAGACTGCATAACAATGACAGTGTGATCAGAGGTCGATAACAAAGGCTGTTAATACAAACTGTCTGACACTGACAGTGTGATCAGTTTTAGATAACAGAGGCTGTTAATACAGACTGCATAACACTGACAGTGTGATCAGTGATCGATAACACAGGTTGTTAATACAGACTGCCTGACACTGACAGTGTGATCAGAGGTTGATAACCCAGGCTGTTAATAGAGGCAGTCTGACCCTGACAGTGTAATCAGAGTTAGATAATAGTGGCTGTTAATACAGACTGTCTGACACTGGCAGTTTGATCAGAGTTAGATAGCACAGGTTGTTAATACAGACTGTCTGACACTGACAGTGTGATGAGCGTTAGCTAACAGAGGCTGTCATAGAGACTTTCTAACTCTGACAGTGTGGTCTGCGTTAGATATCACAGTTTGTTAATACAGACTGCCTGACAGTGACAGTGTGATCTGAGGTTGATAACCCAGGCTGTTAATAGAGGCAGTCTGACACTGACAGTGTAATCAGAGTTAGATAATAGGGGCTGTTAATACAGACTGTCTAACACTGACTGTGTAATCAGTGTTAGATAATAGAGGCTATTAATACACACTGTCTGACATTGACAGTGAGATCAGAGTTCGATAACAGAGGCTGTTAATACAGACTGTCTGACACTGACATTGTGATCAGAATTAGATAACACAGGTTGTTAATACAGACTGCCTGACACTGTCAGTGTGATCAGAGTTAGATGATACAGGTTCTTAATACAGACTATCTGACACTGTGTAATCAGAGGTAGATATCACAGTTTGTTAATACAGAGTGTCTGCCACTGACAGTGTGATCAGAGTTAGATAACACAGGCTGTAGAATCAGGCGTTCTGACACTTACAGTGTGATCAGAGGTAGATAACAATGGTTGTCAATACAGACTGTCTGGCACTGACAGTGTGATCAGCGTTAGATAACACTGGTTGTTAATACGAAATGTCTGACACTGACTGTGTGATCAGAGTTAGATAAAACAGGTTGTTATTACTGACTGTCTGACAGTGTCAGTGGTATCAGCGTAAGAAGACACAGGTTGTTAACATGAACAGTCTGACACTGACAGTATGATCAGAATTAGATAACACAGGTTGTTAATACAGACTATCTGACACTGTGTAATCAGAGGTAGATATCACAGTTTGTTAATACAGAGTGTCTGCCACTGACAGTGTGATCAGAGTTAGATAACACAGGCTGTAGAATCAGGCGTTCTGACACTTACAGTGTGATCAGAGGTAGATAACAATGGTTGTCAATACAGACTGTCTGGCACTGACAGTGTGATCAGCGTTAGATAACACTGGTTGTTAATACGAAATGTCTGACACTGACTGTGTGATCAGAGTTAGATAAAACAGGTTGTTATTACTGACTGTCTGACAGTGTCAGTGGTATCAGCGTAAGAAGACACAGGTTGTTAACATGAACAGTCTGACACTGACAGTATGATCAGAATTAGATAACACAGGTTGTTAATACAGACTATCTGACACTGTGTAATCAGAGGTAGATATCACAGTTTGTTAATACAGAGTGTCTGCCACTGACAGTGTGATCAGAGTTAGATAACACAGGCTGTAGAATCAGGCGTTCTGACACTTACAGTGTGATCAGAGTTAGATAACAATGATTGTCAATGCAAACTGTCTGTCACTGACTGTGTGATCAGAGTTAGATAAAACAGGTTGTTAATACTGAATGTCTGACAGTGTCAGTGGTATCAGCGTTAGAAGACAAAGGTTGTTAACATGAACTGTCTGACACTGACTGTGTAATCAGAGTTAGATAACACAGGTTGTTAATACAGACTGTCTGACACTGACTGTGTAATCAGAGCTAGATAACACAGGTTGTTAATACAGACTGCCTGACACTGACATTGTGATAAGAGGTTGATAACACAGGTTGTTAATACCGTCTGTCTGACAGTGTCTGTGGTATCAGCGTTAGATTACACAGTTTGTTAACATGTACTGTCTGACACGGACAGTGTGATCAGAGTTAGATAAGATAGGTTGTTAATACAGACTGTCTGACATTGTCAGTGTGATCAGCATTAGATAACAGGGGCTGTTCATAGAGACTTTCTAACTCTGACAGCGTGGTTTGCGTTAGATATCACAGTTTGTTAATACAGAGTCTCTGCTAATGACAGTGTGATCAGCTTTAGCAAACACCAGCTGTTAATACAGTCTGTCTGACACTCACAGTGTGAACAGAGTTAGATAACACCAGCTGTTAACACAAATTGCCTAACACTGACAGTGTGATCAGAGGTAGATAACACACGTTGTTAATACACACTGCCTGACACTGACAATGTGATCAGAGGTTGATAACACAGGCAGTTAATACAGGCAGCCTGACACTGACAGTGTGCTCAGAGTAAGATAGCAGATGCTGTTAATACAGACTGTCTGACAATCAAAGTGTGATCAGTGTTAAATAACACAGGCTGTTAATACAGACTGCATATCACTGACAGTGTGATCAGATGTTGATAACCCAGGCTGTTAATAGAGGCAGTCTGACCCTGACAGTGTAATCAGAGTTAGATAATGGGAGCTGTTAATACAGACTGTCTGACACTGACAATGTGATCAGAGTTAGATAGCACAGGTTGTTAATACATACTGTCTGACACTGACAGTGTGATCAGCGTTAGATTACACAGGTTGTTAATACAGACTGTCTGACTCTGACAGTGGTATCAGCGTTAGTTTACATAGGTTGTTAATATGAACTGTCTGACACTGACATTGTGATCAGAGTTAGATAACACAGGTTCTTAATACAGACTGCCTGACACTGACAGTGTGATCAGAGTTAGATAATACAGGTTGTTAATACAGACTCTCTGACACTGACTGTGTAATCAGAGGTAGATATCACAGTTTGTTAATACAGACTGTCTGACACGGACAGTGTGATCAGTGTTAGCAGACACCGGCTGTTCATACAGAGTGCCTGGCACTGACAGTGTGATCAGAGTTAGATACAACAGGCAGTTAATACATAATGTGTGACCCTGACAATGTGATCAGCGTTACATAACACAGGATATTTATACAGAGTGTCTGAAACTGAAAGTGTGATCAGAGTTAGATAACACAGGCTGTAGAATCAGGCGTTCTGACACTGACCGTGTGATCAGAGGTAGATAACAATGGTTGTCAATACAGACTGTCTGGCACTGACAGTGTGATCAGCGTTACATAACACTGGTTGTTAATACGAAATGTCTGACACTGACTGTGTGATCAGAGTTAGATAAAACAGGTTGTTATTACTGACTGTCTGACAGTGTCAGTGGTATCAGCGTAAGAAGACACAGGTTGTTAACATGAACAGTCTGACACTGACAGTGTGATCAGGGTTAGATAACACAGGCTGGTAATATAGACTGTCTGACACTGACAGTGTGATCAGAGTTAGATAACACAGGCTGTTAATAAAGACTGTCTGACACTGTCAGTGTGATCAGCATTAGATAACACAGGCTGTTAATACAGACTCCCTGACAGTGAAAGTGTGATCAGAGGTTGATAACCCAGACTGTTAATAGAGGCAATCTGACACTGACAGTGTAATCAGAGTTAGATAATAGGCGCTGTTAATACAGAATGTCTGACACTGACAGTGTGATCAGGGTTAGATAATAGAGGCTGTTAATAGAGACTGTCTGACACTGGCAGTGTGATCAAAGTTAGATAGCACAGGTTGTTAATACAGACTCTCTGACACTGACTGTGTAATCAGTGTTAGATAACAGAGGCTATTAATACACACTTTCTGAAACTGACAGTGTGATCAGAGTTAGATAACAGGGGCTGTTAATACAGACTGTCTGACACTGACAGTGTAATCACATTTAGATAATCTAGGCTGTTAATACAGACTGTCTGACACTGACAGTGTGATCAGTGTTAGATAACAGTTGGTGTTAATACAAAATGTCAAACACTGATACTTTGATCAGAGTTAGATAACAGAGGCTGTTAATACAGACTGCATAACACTGACAGTGTGATCAGAGATCGTTAACAAAGGATGTTAATACAAACTGTCTGACACTGACAGTGTGATCAGTTTTAGATAACACAGGCTGTTAATACAGACTGCATAACACTGACAGTGTGATCAGAGATCGATAACACAGGTTGTTAATACAGACTGCCTGACACTGACAGTGTGATCAGAGGTTGATAACCCAGGCTGTTAATAGAGGCAGTCTGACCCTGACAGTGTAATCAGAGTTAGATAATAGGGGCTGTTAATACAGACTGTCTGACACTGACTCTGTAATCAGTGTTAGATAATAGAGGCTATTAATACACACTTTCTGAAACTGACAGTGTGATCAGAGTTAGATAACAGGGGCTGTTAAAACAGACTGTCTGACACTGACAGTGTAATCACATTTAGATAATCTAGGCTGTTAATACAGACTGTCTGACACTGACAGTGTGATCAGTGTTAGATAACAGTTGGTGTTAATACAAAATGTCAAACACTGATACTTTGATCAGAGTTAGATAACAGAGGCTGTTAATACAGACTGCATAACACTGACAGTGTGATCAGAGATCGTTAACAAAGGCTGTTAATACAAACTGTCTGACACTGACAGTGTGATCAGTTTTAGATAACACAGGCTGTTAATACAGACTGCATAACACTGACAGTGTGGTCTGCGTTAGATATCACAGTTTGTTAATACAGACTGCCTGACAGTGACAGTGTGATCTGAGGTTGATAACCCAGGCTGTTAATAGAGGCAGTCTGACCCTGACAGTGTAATCAGAGTTAGATAATAGGGGCTGTTAATACAGACTGTCTGACACTGACTCTGTAATCAGTGTTAGATAATAGAGGCTATTAATACACACTGTCTGACATTGACAGTGAGATCAGAGTTCGATAACAGAGGCTGTTAATAAAGACTGTCTGACGCTGGCATTGTGATCAGAATTAGATAACACAGGTTTTTAATACAGACTGCCTGACACTGACAATGTGATAAGAAGTTGATAACACAGGCTGTTAATACAGGCAGTCTGACACTGACATCGCAATCAGAGTTAGATTATATAGGCAGTTAGTACAGACTGTCTGACACTGACATTGTGATCAGAGTTAGATAACAGATGCTGTTAATACAGACTGTCTGACACTCACAGTGTGAACAGATCTCAATAACACAGGTTGTTAATACAGAGTGTCTGACACTGACAGTGTGATCAGAGTTAGATAACAAAGGTTGTTAATACAGACTGCCTGACAGTGACAGTGTGATCTGAGGTTGATATCCCAGGCTGTTAATAGAGGCAGTCTGACCCTGACAGTGTAAACAGAGTTAGATAATAGGGGCTGTTAATACACACTGTCTGACATTGACAGTGAGATCAGATTTCGATAACAGAGGCTGTTAATACAGACTGTCTGACACTGACATTGTGATCAGAATTAGATAACACAGGTTGTTAATACAGACTGCCTGACACTGTCAGTGTGATCAGAGTTAGATGATACAGGTTCTTAATACAGACTATCTGACACTGTGTAATCAGAGGTAGATATCACAGTTTGTTAATACAGAGTGTCTGCCACTGACAGTGTGATCAGAGTTAGATAACACAGGCTGTAGAATCAGGTGTTCTAACACTGACAGTGTGATCAGAGTTAGATAACAATGGTTGTCAATGCAAACTGTCTGTCACTGACAGTGTGATCAGAGTTAGATAACAGTGGTTGTTAATACGAAATGTCTGACACTGACTGTGTGATCAGAGTTAGATAAAAAAAAGGTTGCTAATACTGAATGTCTGACAGTGTCAGTGGTATCAGTGTTAGAAGACAAAGGTTGTTAACATGAATTGTCTGACGCTGACAGTGTGATCAGAGTTAGATAACACAGGTTGTTAATACTGAATGTCTGAAAGTGTCAGTGGTATCAGCGTTAGAAGACAAAGGTTGTTAACATGAACTGTCTGACACTGACAGTTTGATCAGAGTTAGATAACACAGTTTGTTAATATAGACTGTCTGACACTGACTGTGTAATCAGAGGTAGATAACACAGGTTGTTAATACAGACTGCCTGACACTGACATTGAGATAAGAGGTTGATAACACAGGCTGTTAATACAGGTAGTCTGATACTGACAGTGTGATCAGAGTAAGAAAGCACAGGCTGTTATTACAGACTGTTTGACACTCACAGTGTGAACAGATATCGATAACACAGGCTGCTAATACAGACTGTCTGACAATGACAGTGTGATCAGAGTTCGATAACACAGGCTGTTAATACAAAATGCCTGACACTGAGTGTGCGATCAGAGTTAGATATCAATGGTTGTTAATACAGACTGTCTGCCACTGACAGAGTGATCTGAGTTAGATAACACTGGTTGTTAATACTGACTGTCTAACAGTGTCAGTGGTATCAGCGTTAGATTACACAGGTTGTTAACATGAACTATATGACACTGACAGTGTGATCAGAGTTAAATAACACAGGTTGCTAATACAAACTGTCTGACACTGTCAGTGTGATCAGCATTAGATAACAGAGGCTTTTCATACAGAAAGTCTAACACTGACAGTGTGATCTGTAGTACATATCACCGTTTGTTAATACAGACTGTCTAACACTGACAGTGTGGTCTGCGTTAGTTATTAACGTTTGTAAATACAGAGTGTCTGCCACTGACAGTGTGATCAGAGTTAGCAAACAGCAGCTGTTAATACAGAATGTCTGACACTGACAGTGTGATCTGATTAAGATAGCACACGTTGTTTATACACACTGCCTGAGACTGAGAGTGTGTTCATAGGTTGATAACACAGGCAGTGAATACAGGCAGCCTGACACTGACAGGGTGATCAATGTTAGATAACAGATGGTGTTAATGAAGTCTGTCTGACAATGACAGTGTGATCAGAGTTAGATAGCACAGGTTGTTAATACAGACTGTCTGACACTGACAGTGTGATCAGCATTAGATAACATAGGTTGTTAATAGAGACTGTCTGACACTGATTGTGTAATCAGTATTAGATAATAGAGGCATTTGATACACACTGTCTGACACTGACAGTGTGTTCAGAGTTAGATAACACTGATTGTTAACGCAGGCTGTTTGACAATGATAGTGTAATCAGATTTAGATAATAGAGGCGATTAATACAGACTGTCTGACATTGACAGTGTGATCAGAGTTAGATAGCACAGGCTGTTATTACAGACTGTCTGACACTGAGAGTGTGATCAGCATTAGAAAACACAGGCTGTTAATACAGACTGTCTGACACTGAGAGTGTGATCAGCATTAGAAAACACAGGCTGTTAATACAGACTGTCTGACACTGACAGTGTGAGCAGAGTTACATGACAGAGGCTGTTAATACAGACTGTCTGACACTGACAGTGTGAGCAGAGTTAGATAACACAGGCTGTAAAAACAGACTGTCTGACACTGACAGTGTGATCAGAGTTAGATAACAGTGGCTGTTAATACGGAGTGTCTGACACTGACAGTGTGATCAGCATTAGATAACAAAGGTTGTTAATACAGACTATCTGACTCTGACAGTGCTAACAGCTTTAGTTAACACAGGTTGTTAATACGAACTGTCTGACACTAACAATGTGATCAGAGTTAGATAACACATGTTGTTAATACAGACTGCCTGACACTGACAGTGTGATCAGCGTTAGCAAACACTGGCTGTTAATACAGACTGTCTGACACTGACAGTGTGATCAGAGTTAGATAACACAGGTTGTTAACACAGACTGCCTGACACTGACAGTGTGATAAGAGTTAGATAACACAGGTTGTTAATACAGACTGCCTGACACTGACTGTGTGATAAGAGGTTGATAACACAGGCTGTTAATACAGGCAGTCAGACACTGACAGTGCAATCAGAGTTAGATAATACAGCCTGTTAATACAGACTGTCTGACAGTGACATTGTGATCAGAGTTAGATAAAAGATGCTGTTTATACATATTGTCTGACACTCACAGTGTGAACAGAAATCGATAACACAGGCTGTTAATACAGACTGTCTGACACTGACATTGTGATCAGAGTTAGATAACAGATGCTGTTAATACAGACTGTCTGACACTCACAGTGTGAACAGAAATCGATAACACAGGCTGTTAATACAGACTGTCTGACACTGACATTGTGATCAGAGTTAGATAACAGATGCTGTTAATACAGAGTGTCTGACCATCACAGTGTGAACAGATATCGATAACAAAGGCTCTTAATACAGACTGTCTGACACTGACAGTGTGATCAGAGTTAGATAATACAGGTTGTTAATACAGACTGCCTGACACTGACAGTGTGATGAGAGTTAGATAACACAGTCTGTTAACACATACTGCCTGACACTGACAGTGTAATCAGAGTTAGATAACACAGGTTGTTAATACAGACTGCCTGACACTGACAATGTGATAAGAGTTTGATAACACAGGCTGTTAATACAGGCAGTCTGACACTGACATTGCAATCAGAGTTAGATAATATAGGCAGTTAATACAGACTGTCTGACACTGACATTGTGATCAGAGTTAGATAACAGTTGCTGTTAATACAGACTGTCTGACACTCACAGTGTGAACAGATCTCGATAACACAGGCTGTTAATAAAGACTGTCTGACACTGACAGTGTGATCAGAGTTCGATAACTCAGGCTGTTAATACAGACTGCCTGACACTGACAGTGTGATCAGAGTTAGATAACAATGGTTGTTAATACAGACTGTCTGACACTGACTGAGCGATCAGAGTTAGATAACACAGGCTGTTAATACGAAATGTCTGTCACTGCCAGTGTGATCAGAGTTAGATAACACAGGTTGTTAATACCGACTGTCTGACAGTGTCAGCGCTATCAACGCCAGATTGCAAAGGTTGTTAACATGAACTGTCTGACACTGACAGTGTGATCAGAGTTAGATAACACAGGCTGTTAATATAGACTGTCTGACACTGTCAGTGTGATCAGACTGTTAATACAGACTATCTGAAACTGACAGTGTGATCAGAGTTAGATAACACAGGCTGTTAACAAAGACTGTCTGACACTGTCAGTGTGATCAGATATCGATAACACAAGCTGTTAATACAGACTGTTTGACACTGACAGTGCGCTCATAGTTAGATAACACACGTTGTTAATACACCCTGCCTGAAACTGACAGTGTGATTAGAGGTTGATAATACAGGCAGTGAATACAGGCAGCCTGACACTGACTGTGTGATCATAGTTAGATAACCGATGCTGTTAATACAGACTGTCTGACACTGACAGTGTGATCAGAGTTAGATAGCACAGGTTGTTAATACAGACTGTCTGACACTGTCAGTGTGATCAGCATTAGATAACAGAGGCTGTTCATACAGACTTTCTAACACTGAGAATGTGGTCTGCGTTAGACATCACAGTTTGTTAATACAGAGTGTCTGAAACTGACAGTGTGGTCAGAGTTAGATAACAATGGTTGTCAATATAGACTGTCTGGCACTGACAGTGTGATCAGCGTTAGATAAAACAGGTTGTTATTACTGACTGTCTGACAGTGTCAGTGGTATCAGCATAAGAAGACACAGGTTGTTAACATGAACTGTCTGACACTGACAGTGTTATCAGAGTTAGATAACACAGGCTGTTAATATAGACTGTCTGACATTGACAGTGTGATCAGGGTTAGAAAATAGAGGCTGTTAATAGAGACTGTCTGACACTGACAGTGTGATCAGCGTTAGATAACACAGGTTGTTAATACAGACTGTCTGACACTGAGAGTCTGATCAAAGTTAGATAGCACAGGTTGTTATTACAGACTGTCTGACACTGACTGTGTAATCGGTGTTTGATAACAGAGGCTATTAATACACACTGTCTGACACTGACAGTGTGATCAGAGTTAGATAACAGAGGCTATTAATACAGACTGTCTTACACTGACAGTGTGTTCAGAGTTAGATAACACTGGTTGTTAATACAGGCTGTATGACACTGACAGTGTAATCCGAGTTAGATAATCTAGGCTGTTAATACAGATTGTCTGACACTGACAGTGTGATCAGAGTTACATAACAGAGGCTGTTAATACAGACTGTCTAACAGCGAGAGTTTGAGCAGAGTTAGATAACACAGTCTGTAAAAACAGACTGTCTGACACTGATAGTGTGATCAGCGTTAGATAATAGGGTCTGTTAATACAGACAGTCTGATACTGAGAGTGTGATCAGGTTTAGATAATAGAGGCCGTTAATACAACCTGCCTGACATTGACAATGTGATTTAAGGTTGATAACACAGGCAGTTAATACAGGCAGCCTGACACTGACAGTGTGATCAGAGTTACATAACAGAGGCTGTTAATACAGACTGTCTAACACCGAGAGTTTGAGCAGAGTTAGATAACACAGTCTGTAAAAACAGACTGTCTGACACTGATAGTGTGATCAGCGTTAGATAATAGGGTGTTAATACACCCTATGATGGTGTTAATACAGACTGTCTATCACTGACAGTGTGATCAGAGTTAGATAACAGAGGCTGTTAATACAGACTGCATAACACTGACAATGTGATCAGAAATCGATAAAACAGGTTGTTAATACAGACTGCCTGACAGTGACAGTGTGATCAGAGGTTGATAACACAGGCTGTTAATAGAGGCAGTCTGACCCTGACAGTGTAATCATAGTTAGATAATAGGGGCTGTTAATACAGAGTGTCTGACACTGGCAGTTTGAGCAGAGTTAGATAGCACAGGTTGTTAATACAGCCTGTCTGACACTCACAGTGTGATGAGCGTTAGATAACACAGTTTGTTAATACAGAGTGTCTGACACTGACAGTGTGATCAGAGTTAGATAAAACAGGTTGTTAATAGAGACTGTCTGACACTGTCAGTGTGATCAGTGTTAGATAATAGAGGCTATTAATACACACTGTCTGACATTGACAGTGAGATCAGAGTTCGATAACAGAGGCTGTTAATACAGACTGTCTGACACTGAAATTGTGATCAGAATTAGATAACACAGGTTGTTAATACAGACTGCCTGACACTGTCAGTGTGATCAGAGTTAGATGATACAGGTTCTTAATACAGACTATCTGACACTGTGTAATCAGAGGTAGATATCACAGTTTGTTAATACAGAGTGTCTGCCACTGACAGTGTGATCAGAGTTAGATAACACAGGCTGGAGAATCAGGTGTTCTGACACTGACAGTGTGATTAGAGTTAGATAACAATGGTTGACAATGCAAACTGTTTGTCACTGACTGTGTGATCAGAGTTAGATAACAGTGGTTGTTAATATGAAATGTCTGACACTGACTGTGTGATCAGAGTTAGATAAAACAGGTTGTTAATACTGAATGTCTGACAGTGTCAGTGGTATCAGCGTTAGAAGACAAAGGTTGTTAATACAGACTGCCTGACACTGACATTGTGATAAGAGGTTGATAACACATGCTGTTAATACAGGCAGTCTGATACTGACAGTGTGATCAGAGTAAGATAGCACAGGCTGTTATTACAGATTGTCTGACACTCACAGTGTGAACAGATATCGATAACACAGGCTGTTAATACAGACTGTCTGACAATGACAGTGTGATCAGAGTTCGATAACACAGGCTGTTAATACAAAGTGTCTGACACTGAGTGTGCGATCAAAGTTAGATAACAATGGTTGTTAATACAGACTGTCTGCCACTGACAGAGTGATCTGAGTTAGATAACATTGGTTGTTAATGCGAAATGTCTGCCACTGACAGTGTGATCTGCAGTACATATCACAGTTTGTTAATACAGACTGTCTAACACTGACAGTGTGGTCTGCGTTAGATATTAAAGTTTGTAAATACAGAGTGTCTGCCACTGACAGTGTGATCAGAGTTAGCAAACAGCAGCTGTTAATACAGAGTGTCTGACACTGACAGTGTGATCAGATTTAGATAGCACACGTTGTTTATACACACTGCCTGAAACTGAGAGTGTGTTTATAGGTTGATAACACAGGCAGTGAATACAGGCAGCCTGACACTGACAGGGTGATCAATGGTAGATAACCAATGCTGTTAATACAGACTGTCTGACACTGACAGTGTGATCAGAGTTAGATAGCACAGTTTGTTAATACAGACTGTCTGACACTGTCAGTGTGATCAGCATTAGATAACAGAGGCTGTTCATCCAGACTGTCTAACACTGAGAATGTGGTCTGCGTTAGACATCACAGTTTGTTAATACAGAGTGTCTGACACTGACAGTGTGATCAGAGTTAGATAACAATGGTTGTCAATACAGACTGTCTGGCACTGACAGTGTGATCAGCGTTAGATAAAACAAGTTGTTATTACTAACTGTCTGACAGTGTCAGTGGTATCAGCATAAGAAGACACAGGTTGTTAACATGAACTGTCTGACACTGACAGTGTGATCAGAGTTAGATAACACAGGCTGTTAATATAGACTGTCACAAACTGTCAGTGTGATCAGACTGTTAATACGGACTGTCTGACACTGACAGGGTGATTAGGGTTAGAAAATAAAGGCTGTTAATAGAGACTGTCTGACACTGACAGTGTGATCAGCGTTAGATAACATTGGTTGTTAATACAGACTGTCTGACACTGAGAGTCTGATCAAAGTTAGATAGCACAGGTTGTTATTACAGACTGTCTGACACTGACTGTGTATTCAGTGTTGGATAACAGAGGCTATTAATACACACTGTCTGAAACTGACAGTGTGATCAGAGTTATATAACAGAGGCTGTTAATACAGACTGTCTGACACTGACAGTGTAACCCGAGTTAGATAATCTAGGCTGTTAATACAGATTGTCTGACACTGTCAGTGTGATCAGCATTAGATAACACAGGCTGTTCATAGAGACTTTCTAACTCTGACAGTGTGATCAGCGTTCGATAACAGAGGCTGTTAATACAGACTGTCTGACACTGACATTGTGATCAGAATTAGATAACACAGGTTGTTAATACAGACTGCCTGACACTGTCAGTGTGATCAGAGTTAGATGAATCAGGTTCTTAATACAGACTATCTGACACTGTGTAATCAGAGGTAGATATCACAGTTTGTTAATAGAGTGTCTGCCACTGACAGTGTGATCAGAGTTAGATAACACAGGCTGTAGAATCAGGTGTTCTGACACTGACAGTGTGATCAGAGTTAGATAACAATGGTTGTCAATGCAAACTGTTTGTCACTGACTGTGTGATCAGAGTTAGATAACAGTGGTTGTTAATATGAAATGTCTGACACTGCCTGTGTGATCAGAGTTAGATAAAACAGGTTGTTAATACTGAATGTCTGACAGTGTCAGTGGTATCAGCGTTAGAAGACAAAGGTTGTTAATACAGACTGCCTGACACTGACATTGTGATTAGAGGTTGATAACACATGCTGTTAATACAGGCAGTCTGATACTGACAGTGTGATCAGAGTAAGATAGCACAGGCTGTTATTACAGACTGTTTGACACTCACAGTGTGAACAGATATCGATAACACAGGCTGTTAATACAGACTGTCTGACAACGACAGTGTGATCAGAGTTCGATAACACAGGCTGTTAATACAGAGTGTCTGACACTGACAGTGCGATCAGAGTTAGATAACAATGGTTGTTAATACAGACTGTCTGCCACTGACAGAGTGATCTGAGTTAGATAACACTGGTTGTTAATGCGAAATGTCTGCCACTGACTGTGTGATCAGAGTTAGATAACACAGGTTGATAATATTGACTGTCTGACAGTGTCAGTGGTATCAGCTTTAGATTACACAGGTTGTTAACGTGAACTATATGACACTGACAGTGTGATCAGAGTTAGATAACACAGGTTGCTAATACAAACTGTCTGAAACTGTCAGTGTGATCAGCATTAGATAACAGAGGCTTTTCATACAGAAAGTCTAACACTGTCAGTGTGATCTGCAGTACATATCACAGTTTGTTAATACAGACTGTCTAACACTGACAGTGTGGTCTGCGTTAGATATTAAAGTTTGTAAATACAGAGTGTCTGCCACTGACAGTGTGATCAGAGTTAGATAGCACACGTTGTTTATACACAATGCCTGAAACTGAGAGTGTGTTTATAGGTTGATAACACAGGCAGTGAATACAGGCAGCCTGACACTGACAGGGTGATCAATGTTAGATAACAGATGGTGTTAATGAAGACTGTCTGACACTGACAGTGTGATCAGAGTTAGATAGCACAGGTTGTTAATACAGACTGTCTGACACTGACAGTGTGATCAGCGTTAGATAACACAGGTTGTTAATACACACTGTCTGACACTGATTGTGTAATCAGTATTAGATATTAGAGGCATTTAATACACAATGTCTGACACTGACAGTGTGTTCAGAGTTAGATAACACTGATTGTTAATACAGGCTGTTTGACAATGATACTGTAATCAGAGTTAGATAATAGAGGCTATTAATACAGACTGTCTGACATTGACAGTGTGATCAGAGTTAGATAGCACAGGCTGTTATTACAGACTGTCAGACAGTGACAGTGTGATCACAGTTAGATAACCCAGGCTGTTAATACAGACTGTCTGACACTGACAGTGTGATCAGAGTTAGATAACAGAGGCAGTTAATACGGAGTGTCTGACACTGACAGTGTGATCAGCATTAGATAACAAAGGTTGTTAATACAGACTATCTGACTCTGACAGTGCTAACAGCGTTAGTTTACACAGGTTATTAATACGAACTGTCTGACACTAACAATGTGATCAGAGTTAGATAACACAGGTTGATAATACAGACTGCCTGACACTGACAGTGTGATCAGCGTTAGCAAACACTGGCTGTTAATACTGACTGTCTGACACTGACAGTGTGATCAGAGTTAGATAACACAGGTTGTTAACACAGACTGCCTGAGACTGACAGTGTGATCAGAGTTAGATAATACAGGTTGTTAGTACAGACTCTCTGACACTGACTGTGTAATCTGAGGTAGATAATATATGTTGTTAATACAGACTATCTGACACTGTGTAATCAGAGGTAGATATCACAGTTTGTTACTACAGAGTGTCTGCCACTGACAGTGTGATCAGAGTTAGATAACAATGGTTGTCAATGCAAACTGTCTGTCACTGACAGTGTGATCAGAGTTAGATAACAGTGGTTGTTAATATGAAATGTCTGACACTGACTGTGTGATCAGAGTTAGATAAAACAGATTGTTAATACTGAATGTCTGACAGTGTCAGTGGTATCAGCGTTAGAAGACAAAGGTTGTTAACATGAACTGTCTGACACTGACAGTGTGATCAGAGTTAGATAACACAGGTTGTTAACACAGACTGCCTGAGACTGACAGTGTGATCAGAGTTAGATAATACAGGTTGTTAATACAGACTCTCTGACACTGACTGTGTAATCTGAGGTAGATAATATATGTTGTTAATACAGATTATCTGACACTGACAGTGTGATAAGAGGTTGATAACACTGGCTGTTAATACAGGCAGTCTGACACTGACATTGTGATCAGAGTTAGATAAAAGATGCTGTTAATACAGACTGTCTGACACTCACAGTGTGAACAGAAATCGATAACACAGGCTGTTAATACAGACTGTCTGACACTGACATTGTGATCAGAGTTTGATAACAGATGATGTTAATACAGACTGTCTGATCATCACAGTGAGAACAGGTATCGATAACACAGGCTGTTAATACAGACTGTCTGACAGTGACAGTGTGATCAGAGTTAGATAACACAGGTTGTTAATACAGACTGCCTGACACTGACAGTGTGATCATCGTTAGCAAACACTGGCTGTTAATGTAGACTCTCTGACACTGACAGTGTGATGAGAGTTAGATAACACAGGCTGTTAACACATACTGCCTGACACTGACAGTGTAATCAGTGTTAGATAACACAGGTTGTTAATACAGACTGCCTGACACTGACAATGTGGTAAGAGGTTGATAACACAGGCTGTTAATACAGGCAGTCTGACACTGACATTGCAATCAGAGTTAGATAATATAGGCAGTTAATACAGACTGTCAGACACTGACGTTGTGATCAGAGTTAGATAACAGATGCTGTTAATACAGAGTGTCTGACACTCACAGTGTGAACAGATCTCGATAACACAGGCTGTTAATACAGACTGTCTGACACTGACAGTGTGATCAGAGTTAGATAACAAAGGTTGTTAATACAGAGTGTCTGACACTGACAGTGTGATCAGAGTTCGATAACTCAGGCTGTTAATACAGAGTGCCTGACACTGACAGTGTGATCAGAGTTAGATAACAATGGTTGTTAATACAGACTGTCTGACACTGACTGAGCGATCAGAGTTAGATAACACAGGCTGTTAATACGAAATGTCTGACACTGCCTGTGTGATCAGAGTTAGATAACACAGGTTGTTAATACCGACTGCCTGGCAGTGTCAGCACTATCAACATCAGATTGCAAAGGTTGTTAACATGAACTGTCTGACACTGACAGTGTGATCAGAGTTAGATAACACAGGTTTTTAATACAGGGTGTCTGACACTGACAGTGTGATCAGAGTTCGATAACACAGGCTGTTAATACAGGCATTCTGACACTCACAGTGTGAACAGATATCGATAACACAGGCTGTTAATACAGACTGTCTGACACTGACATTGTGATCAGAGTTAGATAACAGATGCTGTTAATACAGACTGTCTGACACTGACATTGTGATCAGAGATCGATAACTCAGGCTGTTAATACAGACTGTCTGACACTGACAGTGTGATCAGTGTTAGATAACCGAGGCAGTTAATACAGTGCGTCTGACACTGAAATGGGATCAGAGTTAGATAACAAAGGTTGTTAATACAGAGTGTCTGACTCTGACAGCGGTATCAGCGTTAGTTTACAAAGGTTGTTAATACGAACTGTCTGGGACTGACAATGTGATCAGAGTTAGATAACACAGGTTGCTAATACAGAATGTCTGACTCTGACAGTGTGACCGCGTTAGCAAACACCGGCTGTTAACACAGACTGCCTGACACTGACTGTGTAATCAGAGTTAGATAACACAGGTTGTTAATACAGACTGCATGACACTGACAGTGTGATAAGAGGTTGATAACACAGACTGTTAATACTGGCAGTCTGACACTGAGAGTTCAATCTGAATTGGATAATATAGGCTGTTAATACAGACTGTCTGACACTGACATTGTGATCAGAGTTAGGTAACAGATGCTGTTAACACAGACTTTCTGACACTCACAGTGTGAACAGATACCGAGAACACAGGCTGTTAATACAGACTGTTTGACACTGACGGTGCGCTCATAGTTAGATAACACACGTAGTTAATACACCCTGCCTGAAACTGACAGTGTGATTAGAGGTTGATAACACAGGCAGTGAATACAGGCAGCCTGACACTGACAGTGTGATCAGAGTAAGATAACAGATGCTGTTAATACAGAATGTCTGACACTGACAGTGTGATCAGAGTTCGATAGCACAGGTTGTTAATACAGACTGTCTGACACTGTCAGTGTGATCGGCATTAGATAACAGAGGCTGTTCATACAGACTGCCTGGCACTGACAGTTTGATCATAATTAGATAACACACGTTGTTAATAGACCCAGCCTGAAACTGACAGTGTGATTAGAGGTTGAAAACACAGGCAGTGAATACAGGCAGCCTGACACTGACAGCGTGATCAGAGTTAGATAACAGATGCTGTTAATACAGACTGTCTGACAATAACAGTGTGATCAATGTTAGATAACCGACGATGTTAATACAGACTGTCTGACACTTATTGTGTTCAGAGTTAGAAAACACTGGTTGTTAATACAGAGTGTCTTATACTGACTGTGATCAGAGTTAGATAGTACAGGCTGTTATTACAGACTATCTGACACTGACAGTGTGATCTGCATTAGATATCACAGGCTGTTTATACAGACTGTCTGACACTGACAGTGTGAGCAGAGTTAGATAACACAGGCTGTAAAAACTGACTGTCTGACACTGACAGTGTGATCAGAGTTAGATAACAGAGGCTGTTAATAGTGTGTCTGACACTGACAGTGTGATCAGCATTAGATAACACTGGTTGTTAATACAGACTGTCTGACTCTGACAGCAGTATCACCGTTATTTTTCACAGGTTGTTAATGCGAACTGTCTGACACTGACAATGTGATCAGAGTTAGATAACACAGGTTGTTAATAGAGACTGCCTGACACTGACAGTGTGATCGCGTTAGCAAACACCGGCTGTTAGTATAGACTGACTGACACTGACATTATGACCAGAGTTAGATAACACAGTCTGTTAACACAGACTGCCTGACACTGACAGTGCGATCAGAGTAAGATAATACAGGTTGTTAATACAGAATCTCTGACACTGACTGTGTAATCAGAGGTAGATAACAAAGGTTGTTAATACAGACTGCCTGACACTGACAGTGTAATAAGAGTTTGATAACACAGACTGTTAATACATGCAGTCTTACACAGACAGTGCAATCCGAATAGGATAATGTCGACCGTTAATACAGACTTTCTGACACTGACATTCTGATCAGATTTAGATAACAGATGCTGTTAACACAGACTTTCTGACATTCACATTGTGAACAGATATTGTTAACACAGGCTGTTAATACAGCCTGTTTGACACTGACAGTGTGATCAGAGTTAGATAACACATGTTGTTAATACACCCTTCCTGAAACTGACAGTGTGATTAGAGGTTGATAACACAGGCAGTGAATACAGGCAGCCTGACACTGACAGTGTGATCAGAGTTAGATAACAGATGCTGTTTATACAGACTGTCTGACAATCACAGTGTGATCAATGTTAGATAACAGATGATGTTAATACAGACTGTCTGACACTGACAGTGTGATGAGCGTTAGATAACACAGTTTGTTAATACAGAGTGTCTGACACTGACAGTGTGATCAGAGTTAGATAAAACAGGTTGTTAATACAGACTGTCTGACACTGTCAGTGTGATCAGCATTAGATAACAGAGGCTGTTCATAGAGACTTTCTAACTCTGACAGTGTGGTCTGCATTAGATATCACAGTTTGTTAATACAGACTGCCTGACAGTGACAGTGTGATCAGATGTTGATAACCCAGGCTGTTAATAGAGGCAGTCTGACCCTGACAGTGTAATCAGAGTTAGATGATAGTGGCTGTTAATACAGACTGTCTGACACTGACAGTTAGATCAGGGTTAGATAGCACAGTTTGATAATACAGACTGACTGACTCTCACAGTGTGATTGGCGTTAGATAACACAGTATGTTAATACAGACTGCCTGACACTGTCAGTGTGATCAGAGTTAGATGATACAGGTTCTTAATACAGACTATCTGACACTGTGTAATCAGAGGTAGATATCACAGTTTGTTACTACAGAGTGTCTGCCACTGACAGTGTGATCAGAGTTAGATAACGATGGTTGTCAATGCAAACTGTCTGTCACTGACAGTGTGATCAGAGTTAGATAACAGTGGTTGTTAATATGAAATGTCTGACACTGACTGTGTGATCAGGGTTAGATAAAACAGTTTGTTAATACTGAATGTCTGACAGTGTCAGTGGCATCAGCGTTAGAAGACAAAGGTTGTTAACATGAACTGTCTGACACTGACAGTGTGATCAGAGTTAGATAACACAGGTTGTTAATACAGACTGCCTGACACTGACATTGTGATAAGAGGTTGATAACACAGGCTGTTAATACAGGCAGTCTGATACTGACAGTGTGATCAGAGTAAGATAGCACAGGCTGTTATTACAGACTGTCTGACACTCACAGTGTGAACAGATATCAATAACACAGGCTGTTAATACAGAGTGTCTGACAACGACAGTGTCATCAGAGTTAGATAACACAGGCTGTTAATACAGACTGTCTGACACTGACAGTGCGATCAGATTTAGATAACAATGGTTGTTAATACGGACTGTCTGCCACTGACAGAGTGATCTGAGTTAGATAACACTGGTTGTTAATGCGAAATGTCTGCCACTGACTGTGTGATTGGAGTTAGATAACACAGGTTGTTAATACTGACTGTCTGACAGTGTCAGTGGTGTTAGCGTTAGATTACACAGGTTGTTAACATGAACTATATGACACTGACAGTGTGATCAGAGTTAGATAACACAGGTTGCTAATACAAACTGTCTGACACTGTCAGTGTGATCAGCATTAGATAACAGAGGCTTTTCATACAGAAAGTCTAACACTGACAGTGTGATCTGTAGTACATATCACAGTTTGTTAATACAGACTGTCTAACACTGACAGTGTGGTCTGCGTTAGTTATTAACGTTTGTAAATACAGAGTGTCTGCCACTGACAGTGTGATCAGAGTTAGCAAACAGCAGCTGTTAATACAGAGTGACTGACACTGACAGTGTGATCGGATTTAGATAGCACAGGTTGTTTATACACACTGCCTGAGACTGAGAGTGTGTTTATAGGTTGATAACACAGGCAGTGAATACAGGCAGCCTGACACTGACAGGGTGATCAATGTTAGATAACAGATGGTGTTAATGAAGACTGTCTGACACTGACAGTGTGATCAGAGTTAGATAGCACAGGTTGTTAATACCGACTGTCTGGCACTGACCGTGTGATCAGCGTTAGAGAGCACAGGTTGTTAATACACACTGTCTGACACTGATTGTGTAATCAGTATTAGATAACAGAGGCTTTTAGTACACACTGTCTGACACTGACAGTGTGTTCAGAGTTAGATAACACTGATTGTTAATACAGGCTGTTTGACAATGATACTGTAATCAGAGTTAGATAATAGAGGCTATTAATACACACTGTCTGAAATTGACAGAGTGATCAGAGTTAGATAGCACAGGCTGTTATTACGGACTGTCTGAAAGTGACTGTGTGATCACAGTTAGATAACACAGGCTGTTAATACAGACTGTCTGACACTGAGAGTGTGATCAGCATTAGAAAACACAGGCTGTTAATACAGACTGTCTGACACTGAGAGTGTGATCAGTGTTACATAACAGAGGCTGTTAATACAGACCGTCTGACAATGACAGTCTGAGCAGAGTTAGAAAACACAGGCTGTTAATACAGACTGTCTGACACTGACAGTGTGATCAGAGTTAGATAACACTGGTTGTTAATACAGACTGTCTGATACTGACAGTGTGATCCGCATTAGATAACAAAGGTTGTTAATACAGACGGTCTGACTCTGACAGTGGTATCAGCGTTAGTTTACACAGGTTGTTAATACGAACTGTCTGACACTGACAATGTGATCAGGGTTAGATAACACAGGTTGTTAATACTGAATGCATGACCACTGACAGTGTGATCACGTTAGCAAACACAGGCTGTTAACACAGACTGCCTGACACAGACAGTGCGATCAGTGTTAGATAATACAGGTTGTTAATACAGACTCTCTGACACTGACTGTGTAATCAGAGTTAGATAACACAGGTTTTTAATACAGACTGCCTAACACTGACCGTGTGATAAGAGGTTGATAACACAGGTTGTTAAAACAGGCAGTCTGACACTGACATTGCAATCAGAGTTAGATAATATAGGCTGTTAATACAGACTGTCTGACACTCACAGTGTGAACAAATATCGATAACACAGGCTGTTAATACAGACTGTCTGATTCTGATAGCGTGATCTTAGTTAGATAACACATGTTGTTAATACACCCTGCCTGAAACTGACAGTGTGATTAGAGGTTGATAACACAGGCAGTGAATACAGGCAGCCTGACACTGACAGTGTGATCAGAGTTAGATAACAGATGCTGTTTATACAGACTGTTTGACAATCACAGTGTGATCAATGTTAGATAACAGATGATGTTAATACAGACTGTCTGAAACTGACAGTGTGATCAGAGTTAGATAACACAGGTTGTTAATACGGACTGTCTGACACTGAGAGTGTGATGAGCGTTAGATTACACAGGTTGTTAACATGAACTATATGACACTGACAGTGTGATCGGAGTTAGATAACACAGGTTGCTAATACAAACTGTCTGACACTGTCAGTGTGATCAGCATTAAATAACAGAGGCTTTTCATACAGAAAGTCTAACACTGACAGTGTGTTCTGTAGTACATATCACAGTTTGTTAATACAGACTGTCTAACACTGACAGTGTGGTCTGCGTTAGTTATTAAAGTTTGTAAATACAGAGTGTCTGCCACTGACAGTGTGATCAGAGTTAGCAAAGAGCAGATGTTAATACAGAGTGTCTGACACTGACAGTGTGATCGGATTTAGATAGCACAGGTTGTTTATACCCACTGCCTGAGACTGAGAGTGTGTTTATAGGTTGATAACACAGGCAGTGAATACAGGCAGCCTGACACTGACAGGGTGATCAATGTTAGATAACAGATGGTGTTAATGAAGACTGTCTGACACTGACAGTGTGATCAGAGTTAGATAGCACAGGTTGTTAATACCGACTGTCTGGCACTGACCGTGTGATCAGCGTTAGAGAGCACAGGTTGTTAATACACACTGTCTGACACTGATTGTGTAATCAGTATTAGATAACAGAGGCTTTTAATACACACTGTCTGACACTGACAGTGTGTTCAGAGTTAGATAACACTGATTGTTAATACAGGCTGTTTGACAATGATACTGTAATCAGAGTTAGATAATAGAGGCTATTAATACACACTGTCTGAATTTGACAGAGTGATCAGAGTTAGATAGCACAGGCTGTTATTACGGACTGTCTGAAAGTGACTGTGTGATCACAGTTAGATAACACAGGCTGTTAATACAGACTGTCTGACACTGAGAGTGTGATCAGCATTAGAAAACACAGGCTGTTAATACAGACTGTCTGACACTGAGAGTGTGATCAGTGTTACATAACAGAGGCTGTTAATACAGACCGTCTGACAATGACAGTGTGAGCAGAGTTAGATAACACAGGCTGTTAACATAGACTGTCTGACACTGACAGTGTGATCAGTGTTAGATAACACTGGTGGTTAATACAGACTGTCTGATACTGACAGTGTGATCCGCATTAGATAACAAAGGTTGTTAATACAGACTGTCTGACACTGACAGTGTGATCAGCGTTAGTTTACACAGGTTGTTAATACGAACTGTCTGACACTGACAATGTGATCAGGGTTAGATAACACAGGTTGTTAATACAGACTGCATGACCACTGACAGTGTGATCGCGTTAGCAAACACAGGCTGTTAACACAGACTGCCTGACACAGACAGTGCGATCAGTGTTAGATAATACAGGTTGTTAATACAGACTCTCTGACACTGACTGTGTAATCAGAGTTAGATAACACAGGTATTTAATACAGACTGCCTGACACTGACCGTGTGATAAGAGGTTGATAACACAGGTTGTTAATACAGACTGTCTGACACTCACAGTGTGAACAGATATCGATAACACAGGCTGTTAATACAGACTGTCTGACTCTGATTGTGTAATCAGTGTTAGATCATAGAGGCTGTTAAAACACATTGTCTGACACTGACAGTGTGATGAGAGTTAGATAACAGAGGCTGTTAATACAAACTGTCTGACAATGACAGTCTGATCAGAGTTACATAACAGAGGCTGTTAATACAGACTGTCTGACACTGACAGTGTGATCAGAGTTAGATAACACAGGCTGTTAATACAGACTGTCTGACACTAACAGTGTGATCAGCATTAGATAACGCTGGATGTTAATACAGACTGTCTGACACTAACAGTGTGAGCAGAGCTAGATAACACAGGCTGTAAAAACAGTCTGTCTGACACTGAAAGTGTGATCAGAGTTACATAACAGAGGCTGTTAATACAGAGTGTCTGACACTGATTTTGTAATCAGTGTTAGATGATAGAGGCTGTTAATACACACTGTCTGACACTGACAGTATGATCAGAGTTAGATAACAGAGGCTGTAAATACAGACTGTCTGATACTGACAGTGTGATCAGCATTGGATAACAAAGGTAGTTAATACAGACTGTCTGACTCTGACAGTGGTATCAGCGTTAGTTTACACCGGTTGTTAATACAAACTGTCTGACACTGACAATGTGATCAGAGTTAGATAACACAGGTTGTTAATACAGACTGCCTGACCACTGACACTGTGATCGCGTTAGCAAACACAGGCTGTTAATGTAGACTGTCTGACACTGACAGTGTGATCAGAGTTAGATAACACAGGCTGTTAACACAGACTGCCTGACACAGACAGTGCGATCAGAGTTAGATAATACAGGTTGTTAATACAGACTCTCTGACACTGACTGTGTAATCAGAGTTAGGTAACACAGGTTTTTAATACAGACAGCCTGACACTGACAGTGTGATAAGAGGTTGTTAACACAGCTTGTTAATACAGGCAATCTGACACTGACAGTGCAATCAGAGTTAGATGATATAGGCTGTTAATACAGACTGTCTGACATTCACAGTGTGAACAGATATCCAAAGCACAGGCTGTTAATACAGACTGTCTGACACTGACAGTGTGATCAGAGTTAGATAACACAGTTTGTTTATACCGAGTGTCTGACACTGACAGTGTGATCAGAGTTCGATAACACAGGTTGTTAATACAGACTGCCTGACACTGACAGTGTGATCGCGTTAGCAAACACCAGCTGTTAATATAGACTGTCTGACACTGACAGTGTGATCAGAGTTAGATAACACAGGCTGTTAACACATACTGCCTGACACTGACAGTGTGTTCAAAGTTAGATAATACAGGTTGTTAATGCGGACTCTCTGACACTGACTGTGCAATCAGAGTTAGATAACACCGGATGTTAATACAGACTGTCTGATGCTGACAGTGTGATAAGAGGTTGATAACAGAGGTTGTTAATATAGGCAGTCTGACACTCACAGTGTGTTCAGAGTCAGATAACAAAGGTTGTTAATACAGGCTGTCTGACACTGACAATGTGATCAGCGTTAGATTACACAGGTTGTTAATACAGACTGTCTGACTCTGACAGTGGTATCAGCGTTAGTTTACACCGGTTGTTAATACGAACTGTCTGACACTGACAATGTGATCCGAGTTAGTTAACACAGGTTGTTAATACAGACTGCCTGACCACTTACAGTGTGATCTCGTTAGCAACCACTGGTTGTTAATATAGACTGTCTGACACTGACAACGTGATCAGAGTTAGATAACACATGCTGTTAACACAGACTGCCTGACACAGACAGTGCGATCAGAGTTTGATATCAGAGGCTGTAAATACAGACTCTCTGACACTGACTGTGTAATCAGAGTTAGATAACACAGGTTTTTAATACAGACAGCCTGACACTGACAGTGTGATCGCGTTAGCAAACACCAGCTGTTAATATAGACTGTCTGACACTGACAGTGTGATCAGAGTTAGATAACACAGGCTGTTAACACATACTGCCTGACACTGACAGTGTGTTCAAAGTTAGATAATACAGGTTGTTAATGCGGACTCTCTGACACTGACTGTGCAATCAGAGTTAGATAACACCGGATGTTAATACAGACTGTCTGACGCTGACAGTGTGATAAGAGGTTGATAACAGAGGTTGTTAATATAGGCAGTCTGACACTCACAGTGTGTTCAGAGTCAGATAACAAAGGTTGTTAATACAGGCTGTCTGACACTGACAATGTGATCAGCGTTAGATTACACAGGTTGTTAATACAGACTGTCTGACTCTGACAGTGGTATCAGCGTTAGTTTACACCGGTTGTTAATACGAACTGTCTGACACTGACAATGTGATCCGAGTTAGTTAACACAGGTTGTTAATACAGACTGCCTGACCACTTACAGTGTGATCTCGTTAGCAACCACTGGTTGTTAATATAGACTGTCTGACACTGACAATGTGATCAGAGTTAGATAACACATGCTGTTAACACAGACTGCCTGACACAGACAGTGCGATCAGAGTTTGATATCAGAGGCTGTAAATACAGACTCTCTGACACTGACTGTGTAATCAGAGTTAGATAACACAGGTTTTTAATACAGACAGCCTGACACTGACAGTGTGATGAGGTTGTTAACACAGGTTGTTAACACAGGCAGTCTGACACTGACAGTGCAATCAGAGTTAGATAATATAGGCTGTTAATACAGACTGTCAGACACTGACATTGTGATCAGAGTTAGATGACACAGGCTGTTAATACAGACTGTCTGACACTGACAGCGTGATCAGAGTTCGATAACTGAGGCTGTTAATACAGAGTCGCTGACACTGACAGTGTGATCAGAGTTAGATAACAATGGTTGTTAATACAGACTGTCTGACACTGACAGTGTGATCAGAGTTAGATAACACAGGTTGTTAATACAGAGTGTCTGACACTGACAGTGTGATCAGAGTTCGATAACTAAGGCTGTTAATACAGAGTGTCTGACACTGACAGTGTGATCAGAGTTAGATAGCACAGGCTGTTATTACAGACTGTCTGACAGTGACAGTGTGATCACAGTTAGATAACACAGGCTGTTAATACAGACTCTCTGACACCGATGGTGTAATCAGGGGTAGAAAACATAGGTTGCTAATACAGACTGTCTGACACTGACATTGTAATCAGAGTTAGATAACACAGGCTGTAAAAACAGACTGTCTTACACTGACAGTGTGATCAAGGTTATATAACAGAGGCTGTGAATACAGACAGTCTGACACTGAATCTGTGAGCAGAGTTAGATAACACAGGCTGTAAAAACAGACTGTCTTACACTGACAGTGTGATCAGAGTAAGATAACAGAGGCTGTTAATACAGAGTGTCTGACATTGACAGTGTGATCAGCATTAGATAACAAAGGTTGTTAATACAGACTACCATTCCCTGACAGTGATATCAGCGTTAGTTTACACAGTTTGTTAATACGAACTGTCTGACACTGACAATGTGATCAGAGTTAGATAACAGAGGCTGTTAATACAGACTGTCTGACACTGACAGAGTGATCAGAGTTACATAACAGAGGCTGTTAATACAGAGTGTCTGACACTGACAGTGTAATCAGAGTTAGATAACACAGGCTGTAAAAACAGACTGTCTGACACTGACAGTGTGATCAGAGTTAGATAACAGAGGCTTTTAATACTGAATGTCTGACACTGACAGTGGTATCAGCATTAGTTTACACAGGTTGTTAATACGAACTGTCTGACAATGACAATGTGATCAGAGTTAGATAACACAGGTTGTTAATACAGACTGCCTGTCCCTGACAGTGTGATCGCGTTAGCAAACAATGGCTGTTAATATAGACTGTCTGGCACTGACAGTGTGATAAGACATTGATAAAACAGGTTGTTAATACAAGCAGTCTGACACTGACAGTGTAATCAGAGTTAGATTCTATAGGCTGTTAATACAGACTTTCTGACACTGACTTTGTGATCAGAGTAAGATAACACAGGCTGTTAATACAGACTCTCTGACACTCACAGTGTGAACTGATATCGATAACACAGGTTGTTAATACAGACTGTCTGTCACTGACAGTGTCATCAGAGTTAGATAACACAGGTTGTTAATACAGACTGTCTGACACTGACAGAGTGATCAGAGTTAGATAACAGAGGCTGTTAATACAGACAGTCTGACACTGACAGGGTGTTCAGACTAAGATAACACTGGTTGTTAATCAGGCTGTTTGTCAATGACAGTGTAATCAAATTATTTAATTGAGGCTATTAGCACAGAGTGTCTGACACTGACAGTGTGATCAGAGTTACATAACAGAGGCTGTTAATACAGACTGTCTGACACTGACAGTGTGATCATAGTTTGATAGCAGAGGCTGTTAATACAGAGTGTTTGACTCTGACAGTGTGATCAGAGTTAGATAGCACAGGCTGTTATTACAGACTGTCTGACAGTGACAGTGTGATCACAGTTAGATAACACAGGCTTTTAATACAGACTCTCTGACACTGACAGTGTAATCAGGGGTAGAAAACATAGGTTGCTAATACAGACTGTCTGACACTGACAATGTGATCAGAGTAAGATAACAGATGCTGTTAATACAGACTGTCTGACACTGACAGTGTGATCAGAGTCATATAACACAGGTTGTTAATACAGAGTGTCTGACACTGACAGTGTGATCAGAGTTCGATAACACAGGCTGTTAATACAGGCATACTCACACTGACAGTGCAATCAGAGTTAGATAATATAGCCTGTTAATACAGACTGTCTGACACTCACAGTGTGAACAGATATCGATAACACAGGCTGTTAATACAGACTGTCTGACACTGACAGTGTGATCAGAGTTTGATAACACAGGATGTTAATACAGAGTGTCTGACACTGACAGTGTGATCAGAGTTCGATAACTGAGGCTGTAAATACAGAGTGTCTGACACTGACAGTGTGATCAGAGTTAGATAACAATGATTGTTAATACAGACTGTCTGACACTGACAGAGTGATCACAGTTAGATAACATTGGTTGTTAATACGAAATGTCTGACACTGACTGTGTGATCAGAGTTAGATAACACAGGTTGTTAATACAGACTGTCTGACACTGACAGTGTGATCAGAGTTACATAACAGAGGCTGTTAATACAGACAGTCTGACACTGACACTGTGAGCAGAGTTAGATAACACAGGATGTAAAAACAGACTGTCTTACACTGACAGTGTGATCAGGGTTAGATAACAGAGGCGTTAATACAGAGTTTCTGACATTGACAGTGTGATCAGCATTAGATAACAAAGGTTGTTAATACAGACTATCAGTCCCTGACAGTGATATCAGCGTTAGTTTACACAGTTTGTTAATACGAACTGTCTGACACTGACAATGTGATCAGAGTTAGATAACAAAGGTTGTTAATACAGACTGCCTGACACTGACAGTGTGACCAGCATTAGGAAACACCGGCTGTTAATATAGACTGTCTGACACTGACAGTGATCAGAGTTAGATACTACAGGTTGTTAATACAGACTTTCTGACACTGACTGTGTAATCAGAGGTAGATAACGCAGGTTGTTAATACAGACTGCCTGACACTGACATTGTGATCAGAGTTAGATAACAGATGCTGTTAATACAGACTGTATGACACTCGCAGTGTGAACAGATATCGAAAACACAGGCTGTTAATACAGACTGTCTGACACTGACAGTGTGATCAGAGTCATATAACACAGGTTGTTAATACAGAGTGTCTGACACTGACAGTGTGATCAGAGTTCGATAACACAGGCTGTTAATACAGGCATACTCACACTGACAGTGCAATCAGAGTTAGATAATATAGCCTGTTAATACAGACTGTCTGACACTGACATTGTGATCAGAGTTAGATAACAGATGCTGTTAATACAGACTGTCTGACACTCACAGTGTGAACAGATATCGATAACACAGGCTGTTAATGCAGACTGTCTGACACTGACAGTGTGATCAGAGTTTGATAACACAGGATGTTAATACAGAGTGTCTGACACTGACAGTGTGATCAGAGTTCAATAACTGAGGCTGTAAATACAGAGTGTCTGACACTGACAGTGTGATCAGAGTTAGATAACAATGATTGTTAATACAGACTGTCTGACACTGACAGAGTGATCACAGTTAGATAACATTGGTTGTTAATACGAAATGTCTGACACTGACTGTGTGATCAGAGTTAGATAACACAGGTTGTTAATACCGACTGTCTGACAGTGTCAGTGGTATCAGCGTTAGATTACACAGGTTGTTAACATGAACTGTCTGACACTTATAGTGTGATCAGAGTTAGATAACACATGTTGTTAATGCAGACTGTCTGAAACTGTCAGTGTGATCATAGTTAGATAACACACGTTGTTAATATACCCTGCCTGAAACTGACAGTGTGATTAGAGGTTGATAACACAGGCAGTAAATACAGGCAGCCAGACACTGACAGTGTGATCAGAGTCAGATAACAGATGCTGTTAATACAGACTGTCTGACACTGAGAGTGTGATCAGAGTTAGATAGCACAGGTTGTTAATACAGACTGCCTGACACTGACAGTGTGATCAGCGTTAGATAACACAGGTTGTTAATACAGATTGTCTGACACTGACAATGTGTTCAGAGTTAGATAACACTGGTTGTTAATACAGGCTGTTTGACAATGACAGTGCAATCAAAGTTATATAATAGAGGCAATTAATACAGACTGTCTGACACTGACAGTGTGATTAGAGGTTGATAACACAGGCAGTGAATACAGGCAGCCTGACACTGACAGTGTGACCAGAGTCAGATAGCAGATGCTGTTAATACAGACTGACAATCACAGTGTGATCAATGTTAGATAACAGATGATGTTAATACAGATTGTCTGACACTGACAGTGTGATCAGCATTAGATAACACAGGCTGTTAATAAAGACTGTCTGACCCTGACAGTGTGATCAGAGCTACATAACAGAGGCTCTTAATACAGACTGTCTGACACTGAGAGTGTGAGCAGAGTTAGGTAACACAGGCTGTAAAAAAAGACTCTCTGACACTGACAGTGTGATCAGAGTTTGATAACAGAGGCCGTTAATACAGAATGTCTGACACTGACAGTGTGATCAGAGTTAGATAGCACAGGCTGTTATTACAGACTGTCTGACAGTGACATTGTGATCACAGTTAGATAACACAGGCTGTTAATACAGACTGTCTGACACTGACTGCATGATCAGAGTTACATAACACAGGTTGTTAATACAGACTGTCTGACACTGACGTTTTCATCAGAGTTAGATTACACACACTGTTAATCAAGACTGTCTGACACTGACGTTGTGATCAGAGTTAGATAACACAGGCTGTTAATACAGACTGTCTGACACAGACAGTGTGATCAGCGTTAGATAACAGAGGCTGTTAGTACAGAGTGTCTGACACTGACAGTGGTATCAGCATTAGTTTACACAGGTTGTTAATACGAACTGTCTGACAATGACAATGTGATCAGAGTTAGATAACACAGTTTGTTATTACAGACTGCCTGTCCCTGACAGTGTGATCAGTGTTAGCAAACACCGGCTGTTAATATAGACTGTCTGACACTGACCGTGTGATCAGAGTTAGATAACACAGGCTGTTAACACAGACTGCCTTATACTGACAGTGTGGTCAGAGTTAGCTGATACGCGTTGTTAATACAGACTCTCTGACACTGACTGTGTAATCAGAGGTAGATAACACAGGTTGTTAATACAGACTGCCTGACACTGACAGTGTGATCAGAGTTAGATAACACAGCTTGTTAATACAGAGTGTCTGACACTGACAGTGTGATCAGAGTTTGATAACTGAGGCTGTTAATACAGAGTGTCTGACACTGACAGTGTGATCAGAGTTAGATAACATTGGTTGTTAATACAGACTGTCTGACACTGTCAGTGTGATCAGCATTAGATAACAGAGGCTGTTCATACAGACTGTCCAACACTGACAGTGTGGTCTGCGTTAGATATCACCGTCTGTTAATACAGAGTGTCTGCCACTGACAGTGTGATCAGTGTTAGCAAACACTGGCTGTTATTACAGAGTGTCTGACACTGACAGTGTTATCAGAGTTAGATAACACAGGCTGTTAACACAGATTGCCTGACACTGACTGTGTGATCTGAGTTAGGTAACACAGGTTGTTAATACCGACTGCCTGACAGTGTCAGTGGTATCACTGTTAGATTACACAGGTTGTTAACTTGAACTTCCTGACACTGACAGTGTGATCAGAGTTAGATAACACAGGTTTTTAATACAGACTGTCTGACACTGTCAGTGTGATCAACGTTAGATAACAGAGGCTGTTCATACAGACTTTCTAACACTGACAGTGTGATCTGCATTAGATATGACAGTTTCTTAATACAGAGTGTCTGCCACTGACAGTGTGATCAGAGTTAGATAATACAGGTTGTTAATACAGACTGCCTGATACTGACATTGTGATAAGAGGTTGATAACACAGGCTTTTAATACAGGCAGTCTGGCACTGACAGTGCAATCAGAGTTAGATAATATAGGCAGTTAATACAGGCTGTCTGACACTGACTGTGTGATCAGCATTAGATAACACAGGCTGTTAATACAGACTGTCTGACACTGACAGTCTGATCAGCATTAGATAACCCAGGCTGTTAATACAGACTGTCTGACACAGACAGTGTAATCAGAGTTAGATAACAGAGGCTGCTAATACAGAGTGTGTGACACTGACAGTGGTATCAGCATTAGTTTACACAGGTTGTTAATACGAAATGTCTGACAATGACAACGTGATCAGAGTTAGATAACACAGGTTGTTAATACAGACTGCCTGTCCCTGACAGTATAATCAACGTTAGCAAACACCGGCTGTTAATATAGACTGTCTGACACTGACAGTGTGATCAGAGTTAGATAACACAGGCTTTTAACACAGACTGCCTTACACTGACAGTGTGGTCAAAGTTAGATAATACACGTTGTTAATACAGACTCTCTGACACTGACTGTGTAATCAGAGGTAGATAACACAGGTTGTTAATACAGACTGCCTGACACTGACAGTGTGATAAGAGGTTGATAACATAGTCTGTTAATACAGGCAGTCTGACACTGACAGTGTGATCAGAGTTAGATAACAGATGCTGTTAATACAGACTGATTGACAATCACAATGTGATCAGTGTTAGATAACAGATGCTGTTAATACAGACTGTCAGTCACTGACAGTGTGATCAGATTTAATTAACATTGGTTGTTAATACAGACTTTCTGACACAGACAGTGTGATCAGAGTTCGATAACACAGTCTGTTACTACAGTCTGCATAACACTGGCAGTGTGATCAGAGGTTGATAACACAGGCCGTTAATACAGGCAGTCTGACTCTGACAGTGGAATCAGAGTTAGATTTTAGGGGCTGGCTGTTAATAGAGACTGTTTGACACAGACAGTGTGATCAGAGGTACATAACAGATGCTGTTATTACACACAGTCTGACACTTGTAATCAGAGTTAGAAAATAGAGGCTGTTAATACAGACTGTATGACATTGACAATGTGATCAGAGTTAGATAACAGATGCTGTTAATGCAGACTGTCAGACACTGACAGGGTGTGATCAGAGTTAGATAACACTGGTTTTTAATACAGTCTGTCTGACACTGTCAGTGTGATCAGCGTTAAATAACAGAGCTGTTCATAAAGACTGTCTAACACTGACAGTGTGATCTGCAGTACATATCACAGTTTGTTAATACAGACTGTCTAACACTGACAGTGTGGTCTGCAGTACATATCACAGTTTGTTAATACAGACTGTCTAACACTGACAGTGTGGTCTGCAGTACATATCACAGTTTGTTAATACAGACTGTCTAACACTGACAGTGTGGTCTGCGTTAGATATCGCAGTTTGTTAATACAGAGAGTCTGCCACTGACACTGTGATCAGAGTTAGCCAAAACCGGCTGTTAACACAGATTGACTGACATTGAAATTGTGATCAGAGGTAGGTAACACACGATGTTAATACACCCTGCCTGACACTGACAGTGTGATCACAGTCAGATAACAGATGTTGTTAATACAGACTGTCTGACACTGACAGTGTGATCAGTGTTAGATAACAGATGCTGTTAATACTGACTGGCACTGACCGTGAGATCAGATTTAGATAACACTGGCTGTTAATACAGGCAGCCTGACACTGACAGTGTGATCAGAGTTAGATAACAGATGCTGTTAATACAGACTGTCTGACAATCACAGTGTGATCAGTGTTAGATAACAGATGCTGTTAATACAGACTGTCTGACACTTACAGTGTGATCAGA
This sequence comes from Carcharodon carcharias, assembly GCF_017639515.1. NCBI lineage: Eukaryota > Metazoa > Chordata > Chondrichthyes > Lamniformes > Lamnidae > Carcharodon > Carcharodon carcharias. The sequence continues at coordinate 507,465 of NC_054471.1, read as the reverse complement.
TTTAGATAAAACTGGTTGTTAATACAGACTTTCTGACACAGACAGTGTGATCAGAGTTAGATAACACAGTTTGTTAATACAGACTTCCTGACACTGACAGTGTGATCAGAGTTAGATAACACAGGCTTTTAATATAGAATTTCTGACACAGACAGTGTGATCAGCATTAGATAACACAGGTTGTTAATATGAATTGTCTGACACTGACAGTGTAATCAGATTTAGATAACACTGGTTGTTAATACAGACTATCTGACACTGACAGTGTGATCAGTGTTAGATAACACTGGCTGTTAATACAGGCAGCCCGACACTGACAGTGTGATCAGAGTTAGATAACAGATGCTGTTAATACAGACTGTCTGACAATCACAGTGTGATCAGTGTTAGATAACAGATGCTGTTAGTACAGACTGTCTGACACTTACAGTGTGATCAGATTTAGATAAAACTGGTTGTTAATACAGACTTTCTGACACAGACAGTGTGATCAGAGTTAGATAACACAGGCTTTTAATACAGAATTTCTGACACAGACAGTGTGATCAGCATTAGATAACACAGGTTGTTAATATGAATTGTCTGACACTGACAGTGTAATCAGATTTAGATAACAGAGGTTGTTAATACACACTGGCTGACACTGTCAGTGTGATCAGCGTTAGATAACACAGGTTGTTCATACAGACTGTCTAACGCTCACAGTGTGATCTGCAGTACATATCACAGTTTGTTAATACAGACTGTCTGACACTGACAGTGTGGTCTGCATTAGATATCACAGTTTGTTAATACAGAGAGTTTGACACTGTCAGTGTGATCAGAGATAGATAACACATGTTGTTAATACACACTGCCTGACACTGACTTTTTGATCAGAGTTAGATAACACTGGTTGTTAATACAGACTGTCTGACACTGACAGTGTGATCAGAGTTAGATAACACAGTTTGTTAATACAGACTGCCTGACACTGATAGTGTGATCAGAGTTAGATAACACAGGCTGTAAAAACAGACTATCTGACAGTGACTGTGTGATCAGAGTTAGATAACATTGGTTTTTAATACAGAATGTCTGACACTGACAGTGTGATCAGTGTTACATATCACAGTTTGTTAATACAGACTGTCTAACACTGACAGTGTGGTCTGCATTAGATATCACAGTTTGTTAATACAGAGTGCTTGCCACTGACAATGTGATCAGAGTTAGCAAACACCGGCTGTTAATACAGAGTTTCTGACACTGACAATGTGATCAGCGTTAAATAACACAGGCTGTTAACACAGATTGACTGACACTGACAGTGTGATCAGAGGTATTTAACAAACGTTGTTAATGCACACTGCCTGACACTGACAGTGTGATCAGAGTTAGATAACGCTGGTTGTTAATACAGACTGCCTGACAGTGACAGTGTGATCAGATTTTGATAACTCAGGCTGTTAATACAGGCAGTCTGACTCTGACAGTGTATTCAGAGTTAGATAATAGGGACTGTTAATACAAACTGTCTGACACTGACAGTGTGATCAGCGTTAGATAACAAAGACTGTAAAAACAAACTGTTTGACCATGAGAGTGTGATCAGAGTTAGATAACACTGGTTGTTAATACAGACTGCCTGACAGTGACAGTGTGATCAGAGGTTGATAACTCAGGCTGTTAATACAGGCAGTCTGACTCTGACAGTGTAATCAGAGTTAAATAATAGGGGCTGTTAATACAGACTGTCTGACACTGACAGTGTGATCAGCGTTAGATAACACAGGCTGTAAAAACAAACTGTTTGAGCGTGACAGTGTGATGAGAGTTAGATAACACAGGCTTTAAAAACAGGCTGACTGACACTGACAGTGTGATCAGAGTTAGATAACACTGGTTGTTAATACAGACTGCCTGACAGTGACAGTGTGATCAGAGGTTGATAAAACAGGCTGTTAATACAATCAGTTTGACTCTGACAGTGTAATCAGAGTTAGATAATAAAGGCTGTTAATAGAGAATCTCTGACACTGACAGTGTGATCAGAGTTAGATAACACAGTTTGTTAATACAGACTTTCTGACACTGACAGTGTGATCAGTGTTAGATAACACAGACTGTTAATATGAACTGTCTGACACTGCAGTGGGATCATATTTAGATAACACAGTTTGTTAATACAGAGTGTCGAACACTGTCAGTGTGATCAGCGTTAGATAACACAGGCTGTTAATATGAACTGTCTGACAATGACAGTGGGATCAAATTTAGATAACACAGGTTGTTAATGCAGACTGTTTTACACTGTCAATGTGATCAGCATTAGATAACAGAGGCTGTTCATACAGACTGTCTAACACTGACAGTGTGGTCTGCGTTAGATATCACAGTTTGTTAATACAGAATGTAGCCACTGACAGTGTGATCAGAGTTAGCAAACACCGGCTGTTAATACAGAGTGTCTGACACTGACAATGTGATCAGAGTTAAATAACACTAGCTGTTAACACAGATTGACTGACACTGACAGTGTGATCTGAGGTATTTAACAGATGTTGTTAAGGCACATTGCCTGACACTGACAGTGTGATCAACGTTAGATAACAGATGCTGTTAATACAGAGTGTCTGACACTGACAGAGTGATCAGATTTAGATAACACAGGTTGTTAATACAGATTGTCTGACAGTGACAGTGTGATCAGAGTTAGATAACACTGGTTTTTAATACAGAATGTCTGACATTGACAGTGTGATCAGCGTTAGATAACAGAGGTTGTTAATATGAACTGTCTGACACTGACAGTGTGATCAGTGATAGATAACACAGGCTGTTAATACAGACTGCATAACACTGGCAGTGTGATCAGAGATCGATAACACAGGTTGTTAATACAGACTTCCTGATAGTGACAGTGTGATCAGAGGTTGATAAAACAGGCTGTTAATACAATCAGTTTGACTCTGACAGTGTAATCAGAGTTAGATAACACAGGCTGTTAATAGAGAATGTCTGACACTGACAGTGTGATCAGAGTTAGATAATAGAGGCTGTTAATAGAGAATGTCTGACACTGACAGTGTGATCAGAGTTAGTTAACACACGCTGTAAAAACAGAATATCTGACAGCGACAGTGTGATCAGAGTTAGATATCACTGGTTTTTAATGCAGACTGTCTGACACTGACAGTGTGATCAGAGGTTGATAACACAGGCTGTTAATAAAGCCAGTTTGACTCTGACAGTGCAATCAGAGTTAGATAATAGAGTCTGTTAATGCAGAGTGTCTGACTCTGACAGTGTGATCGGTGTTAAATAACAGACGTTGTTAATGCAGACTGTCTGACAATCACAGTGTGATTGGTGTTAGATAACAGATGCTGTTAATACAGACTGTCTAACAGTGACAGGATGATCAGAGTTAGATAAAACAGGTTGTTAATACAGATGGTCTGCAATGACTGTGGTGTCAGCGTGCGATTACACAGGTCAATAATATGAACTGTCTGACTCTGACAGTGTGATCAGAGTTAGATAACAAAGGTAGTTAATGCAAACTGTTTGTCACTGTCAGTGTGATCATCCTTACATAACAGAGGCTGCTCATACAGTCTGTCGAACACTGAGAGTGTGATCTGCATTGCATATCACAGATTGTTAATACAGAGTGTCTGCCAGAAACTGAAAGTGTGATCAGACGTAGATAACAGATTCTGTTAATACAGACTGTCTGACACTCACAGTGTGAACAGAGTTAGATAACACATGCTGTTAATACAGGCAGTCTGGCACACAGTGTGATCAGTGTTAGATAACACAGGCTGTTAATACTGAAAGAATAACACTGACAGTGTGATCAGAGATTGATAACAAAGGCTGTTAATACAGACTGTCTGACAGTGACAGTGTGAGCAGAGGTAGATAACAAAGGGTGTTAATACAGGCAGTCTGACACTGACAGTGTAATCAGAGCTAGATAATAGAGGCTGGTAATACAGACTGTCTGACACTCACAGTGTGAACAGAGATAGATAACACAGGCTGTTAACACAGTGTGTCTGACACTGACAGTGTAATCAGAGTTAGAAAACATATGATGTTAATACACTGTCTGACATTAACAGTGTGATCAGTGTTAGATAACAGAGGCTGTTAATACAGACTATCTGACACTGACAGTGTGACCAGAGTTAGATAACACACCCTGTTAATACAGGCAAGTCTGACACTGGCAGTGTGACCAGAGTTAGATAACACAGGTTGTTAATATAGACTGTCTGACAGTGACAGTATGATCAGAGTTTGATGACACAGGCTGTATAAACAGACTGCCTGACAGTGTCAGGGTGATCAGAGTTAGACAACACAGGTTGTTAATACAGACTGTCTGAGACTGACAGTGATATCAGCATTAGATTACACAGGTTGTTAATATGAACTGTCTGACACTGACAGTGTGATCAGAGTTAGATAACACAGGTTGTTAATACAGACTGTCTGACACTGTCAGATAACTAATGTTGTTAATACAGACTGTCTGACAATCACAGTGTGATTGGTGTTAGATAACAGATGCTGTTAATACACACTGTCTGACACTGACAGTGTGAGCAGAGTTAGGTAACACAGGTTGTTAATACCGAGTGTCTGAAACTGACAGTGTAATCAGAGTTAGATAATAGAGGTTGTTAATACAGTCTGAATGACAGTGGCAGTGTAATCAGAGTTTGATAATAGTGGCAGTTAATACAGACTGGCTGACACTGACTGTGTGATCAGAGTTAGACAACACAGGTTGTTAATACAGACTGTCTGACACTGACAGTGATATCAGCGTTAGATTACACAGGTTGTTAATATGAACTGTCTGACGCTGACAGTGTGATCAGATGAGATAACACAGGTTGTTAATACAGACTGTCTGACACTGTCAGTGTGATCAGCATTAGATAACGGAGGCTGTTCATACAGACTGTCTAACACTGAGAGTGTGATCTGCATTACATATCACAATTTGTTAATACAGAGTTTCTACACTGACAGTGTGATCAGAGTTATCAAACACCGGCTGTTAATACAGACTGCCTGACACTGACAGTGCGATCAGTGTTAGAAATAGATGCTGTTAATACAGACTGTCTGACAGTGACAGTGTGATCAGTGTTAGATAACACAGGTTGTTAATACAGACTGTCTGACAGTGACAGTATGATCAGAGTTAGATAACACAGGTGTAAGAACAGACAGTCTGACAGTGTCAGGGTGATCAGAGTTAGATAACACAGGTTGTTAATAAAGACTGTCTGACACTGATAGTAGTATCAACATTAGATTTCAAAGGTTGTTAATGCAGGCAGTCTGGCACTGAAAGTGTAATCAGAGTTAGATAATAGAGTCTGTTAATAGAACCTATCTGAAACTGACAGTGTGAACAGAGTTAGATAACACAGGTTGTTAATACAGACTGTCTTACAGTCACAGTATGATCAGAGTTCGATAACTCAGCTTGTAAAAACTGACTGTCTGAAAGTGACAGGGTGATCAGACAGGTTGTTAATACAGATGGTCTGACACTGACAGTATTACACAGGTCGATAATATGAACTGTCTGTCTCTGACAGTGCAATCAGAGTTAGATAACAGAGGTTGTTAATGCAGACTGTCTGTGACTGTCAGTGTGATCATCCTTACATAACAGAGGCTGCTCATACAGTCTGTTGAACACTGAGAGTGTGATCTGCATTGCATATCACAGATTGTTAATACAGAGTGTCTGCCGGAAACTGACAGTGTGATCAGAACTAGATAACAGATTCTGTTAATACAGACTGTCTGACACTCACAGTGTGAACAGAGTTAGATAACACAGGCTGTTAATACAGACTGTCTGACACTCACAGTTTGATCAGTGTTAGATAACACAGGCTGTTAATAGAGAATGCATAACACTGACAGTGTGATGAGAGATTGATAACAAAGGCTGTTAATACAGACTGTCTGACACTCACAGTGTGAACAGAGTTAGATAACACATGCTGTTAATACAGACTGCCTGACACTGATAGTATGATCAGAGTTAGATAACAGAGGCTGTTAATAAAGACTATCTGACACTGACAGTGTGATCAGAGTTAGATAATAGAGGCTGTTAATACACACAGTCTGAGTCTCAACAGTGTGAACAGAGTTAGATAGCACAGGCTGTTAATGCAGACATTCTGACACTGACAGTCTAATCAGAGTTTGATAATAGAGGCTGTTAATACAAAGTGTCTGACAATGACAATGTGATCACCCTTAGATAACAGATGTTGTTAATACAGACTGTCTGACAATCACAGTGTGATCAGAGTTAGATAACAGATGATGTTAATGCAGACTGTCTGATACTGACAGTGTGATCAAAGTTAGATAACACTCGTTGTTAATACAGACTGTTTGACACCGACAGTGTGATCCGAGTTTGATAACAGAGGCTGTTAACTCAGGCTGTCTGACACTCACAGTGTAATCAGAGTTAGATAACACAGGCTGTTAATACAGGCAGATTGACACTGACAGTGTCATCTGCATTACATGTCACAGTTTGTTAATACAGAGTATGTGCCACGGACAGTGTGACCTGAGTTAGCAAACATCGGCTGTTAATACAGAGTGTCTGTCACTGACAGTGTGATCAGAGTTAAATAACACAGGCTGTTAAAACAGACTGACAGACGTTGACAGTGTGATCAGAGGTAGATAGTACAGGTTGTTAAAACAGACTGCCGGACACTGACAGTGTGATCAAAAGTTGATAACACAGGCTGTTAATACAGGCAGTCTGACACTGACAGTGTATCAGAGTTAGATAATAGAGGCTGGTTATACAGACTGTCTGACACTCACAGTGTGAACAGAGTTAGATAACACAGGATGTTAATTCATGCTGTCTGACACTGACAATGTGATCAGTGTTAGATAACACAGGCTGTTAATACAGGCAGTCTGACACTGACAGTGTGATCAGAGTTAGATAATAGAGGCTGTTAATACAGTGTGTCTGACACTGACAGTGTAATCAGAGTTAGATAACATATGATGTTAATGCAGACTGTCTGATATTGACAGTGTGATCAAAGTTAGATAACACTCGTTGTTAATACAGACTGTCTGACACCGACAGTGTGATCCGAGTTTGATAACAGAGGCTGTTAACTCAGGCTGTCTGACACTCACAGTGTGATCAGTGTTAGATAACACAGACTGTTAATACAGGCAGATTGACACTGACAGTGTCATCTGCATTACATGTCACAGTTTGTTAATACAGAGTATGTGCCACGGACAGTGTGACCTGAGTTAGCAAACATCGGCTGTTAATACAGAGTGTCTGTCACTGACAGTGTGATCAGAGTTAAATAACACAGGCTGTTAATACAGACTGACAGACGTTGACAGTGTGATCAGAGGTAGATAGTACAGGTTGTTAAAACAGACTGCCGGACACTGACAGTGTGATCAAAAGTTGAGAACACAGGCTGTTAATACAGGCAGTCTGACACTGACAGTGTGATCAGAGTTAGATAATAGAGGCTGTTAATACAGTGTGTCTGACACTGACAGTGTAATCAGAGTTAGATAACATATGCTGTTAATACACTGTCTGACACTGACGGTGTGATCAGAGTTAGATAACACAGGCTGTAAAAACAGACTGTCTGACACTGACAGTGTGATCAGAGTTATATAACACAGGCTGTTAATACAGACTGCCTGACACCGACAGCGTGATCCGAGTTTGATAACAGAGGCTGTTAACTCAGACTGTCTGACACTCACAGTGTGATCAGTGTGAGATACCACAGGCTGTTAATACAGGCAGATTGACACTGACAGTGTCATCAGTGTTAGATAATTCAGGCTGTTAATACAGACTGTCTGACAATGTCAGTGTGATCATCCTTACATAACAGAGGCTGCTCATGCAGTCTGTCGAACACTGACAGTGTGATCTGCATTGTATTTCACAGATTGTTAATACAGAGTGTCTGCCGGAAACTGACAGTGTGATCAGACTTAGATAACAGATGCTGTTAATACAGACTGTCTGACACTCACAGTGTGAACAAGGTTAGATAAAACACACTGTTAATACACGGAGTCTGACACTGACAGTTTGATCAGAGTTAGATAACACTCGTTGTTAATACAGACTGTCTGACACCGACAGTGTGATCAGTTTTAGATAACACAGGCTGTTAATACAGGCAGTCTGACAATGTCAGTGTGATCATCCTTACATAACAGAGGCTGCTCATACAGTCTGTCGAACACTGACAGTGTGATCTGCATTGTATGTCACAGATTGTTAATACAAAGTGTCTGCCAGAAACTGACAGTGTGATCAGACTTAGATAACAGATGCTGTTAATACAGACTGTCTGACACTCACAGTGTGAACAGATTTAGAAAACACACGCTGTTAATACACGGAGTCTGACACTGACAGTGTGATCAGAGTTAGATAACACAGGCTGTTAATACAGAGTGCCTGACACTGACAGTGTGATCAGTGTTAGATAACACAGGCTGTAAATACAGACTGCATAACACTGACAGTGTGATCAGAGATAGATTACAAAGGCTGTTAATACAGAGTGTCTGACAGTGACAGTGTGATCAGAGGTAGATAACACAGGCTGTTAATACAGGCAGTCTGACACTGACAATGTACTCAGAGTTAGTTAATACAGACTATCTGACACTGAAAGTATGATCAGAGTTAGATAACAGATACTGTTAATACAGACTGTCTGACACTCACTGTGTGAACAATGTTAGATAAAACAAGCTGTTATTACAGGAAGTCTGACACTCACAGTGTAATCAGTGTTAGATAATAGAGTCTGTTAATGCAGAGTGTCTGACTCTGACAGTGTGATCGGTGTTAGATAACAGATGTTGTTAATACAGACTGTCAGACAATCTCAGTGTGATTGGTGTTAGATAACAGATGCTGTTAATACAGAGTGTCTGACACTGACAGTGTGATCAGAGTTAGATAACACAGGTTGTTAATACAGAGTGTCTGAAACTGACAGTGTAATCAGAGTTAGATAATAGAGGTTGTTAATACAGTCTGACTGACAGCGGCAGTGTAATCAGAGTTAGATAATTGAGGCTGGTAATACAGACTGTCTGACACTGACAGTGCAATCAGAGTTAGATAATAGAGGCTGTTAATACAGAGTGTCTGACATTGACAGTGTGATCAGAGTTAGATAACACAGCTTCGTAATACTGATTGCCTGACACTGTCATTGTGATCAGAGGTTGATAACAGAGGCTGTAAATACAGGCAGTCTGAGACTTACAGTGTAATCAAGTTAGATATTAGAGGCTGTTAATACAGAGAGTCTGACACTGAAAGTGTGATCCGAGTTTGATAATGGAGGCTGTTAATACAGACTGTCTGACACTTACAGTGTGATCAGAGTTAGATAACACAGGTTGTTAATACAGAGTGTCCGACAGAGACAGTGTGATCAGTGGTAAATAACAATGGTTATTAATATAGAATCTCTGACACTGACACTGTGATCATATTTCGATAACACAGGCTGTTAATACAGACTGTCTGACAGTGATAACACAAAGGCTGTTAATACAGACTGTCTGACACTGACAGCATGATCAGAGTTCGATAACACAGGTTGTTAATACAGACTGTCCGACACTGACAGTGGTATCAGCGTTAGATTACACTGGTTGTTAATATGAACTGTCTGACAGTGACAGTCTGATCAGAGTTAGATAACACAGGTTGTTAATACAGACTGTCTGACACTGTCAGTGTGATCAGCATTAGAAAACAGAGGCTGTTCATACAGACTGTCTGACACTGACAGTGTGATCAGAGTTAGATAACACAGGTTGTTAATACAGACTGTCTGACACTGTCAGCATGATCAGCATAAGATAACATTGGCTGTTCATACAGACTGCCTAACACTGACAGTGTGATCTGCATTACATGTCACAGTTTGTTAATACAGAGTATGTGCCACGGACAGTGTGACCTTAGTTAGCAAACATCAGCTGTTAATACAGATTGTCTGTCACTGACAGTGTGATCAGAGTTAAATAACACAGGCTGTTAATACAGACTGACAGACGTTGACAGTGTGATCAGAGGTAGATAGTACAGGTTGTTAAAACAGACTGCCGGACACTGACAGTGTGATCAAAAGTTGATAACACAGGTTGTTAATACAGGCAGTCTGACACTGACAGTATATCAGAGTTAGATAATAGAGGCTGGTAATACAGACTGACACTCACAGTGTGAACAGAGTTAGATAACACAGGATGTTAATTCATGCTGTCTGACACTGACAATGTGATCAGGTTAGATAACACAGGATGTTAATACAGGCAGTCTGACACTGACAGTGTGATCCGAGTTAGATAATAGAGGCTGTTAATACAGTGTGTTTGACACTGACAGTGTAATCAGAGTTAGATAACATATGCTGTTAATACACTGTCTGACACTGACGGTGTGATCAGAGTTAGATAACACAGGCTGTAAAAACAGACTGTCTGACACTGACAGTGTGATCAGAGTTATATAACACAGGCTGTTAATACAGACTGCCTGACACTGACAGTGTGATCAGAGTTAGATAACAGATGCTGTTAATACAGATAGTCTGACTCTCACAGTGTGAACAGAGTTAGATAACACACACTGTTAATACAGGCAGTCTGACACTGACAGTGTAACCAGAGTTAGAAAACACAGGTTGTTAATATAGACTGTCTTACCGTGACAGTATGATCAGATTTAGATAACTCAGGCTGTATAAACAGACTGTCTGACAGTGACAGTGTGATCAGAGTTAGACAACACAGGTTGTTAATACAGACTGTCTGACACTGACAGTGGTATCAGTGTTAGATTACACAGGTTGTTAATACAGACTGTCTGACACTGTCAGTGTGATCAGCATTAGATAACAGAGGCTGTTCATACAGACTGTCTAACACTGACACTGTGATCAGCATTACATATCACAGTCTGTTAATACAGAGTTTCTACCACTGACAGTGTGATCAGAGTTAGCAAACACCGGCTGTTAATACAGACTGCCTGGCAGTGACAGTATGATCAGAGTTAGATAACACAGGTGTAAAAACAAACAGTCTGACAGGGACAGGGTGATCAGAGTTAGATAACACAGGTTGTTAATACAGACTGTCTGACACTGACAGTGTGATCAGAGTTATATAACACTGGTTTTTAATACAGACTGTGTGAGACTTACAGTGTGATCAGTGTTAGATAACACAGGTTGTTAATACTGACTGTCTGGCAGTGACAATATGATCAGAGTTAGATAACACAGGTTTAAAAACAAACAGTCTGACAGGGAGAGGGTAATCAGAGTTAGATAACACAGGTTGTTAATACAGACTGTCTGACACTGACAGTGTGATCAGAGTTAGATAACAGATGCTGTTTATACAGACTATCTGACACTCACAGTGTGAACAGAGTTAGATAACACAGGCTGTTAATACAGACTGTCTGACACTCACAGTGTGATCAGAGTTAGATAACACAGGCTGTTAATACAGAATGTCTGACAATGTCAGTGTGATCATCCTTACATAACAGAGGCTGCTCATATAGTGTGTCGAACACTGACAGTGTGATCTGCATTGTATATCACAGATTGTTAATACAGAGTGTCTGCCACTGACAGTGTGATCAGAGTTTGCAAACACCAGCTGTTAATACAGACTGCCGGAAACTGATAGTGTGATCTGAGTTACATAACACATGCTGTTAATACAGACTGTCTGACATTCACAGTGTGAACAGAGTTAGATAACACACGCTGTTAATACACGGAGTCTGACACTGACAGTGCGATCAGTGTTAGATAACACAGGCTGTAAATACAGACTGCATAACACTGACAGTGTGATCAGAGATTGATAACAAAGGCTGTTAATACAGAGTGTCTGAAAGTGACAGTGTGACCAGAGGTAGATAACACAGGCTGATAATACAGGCAGTCTGACACTGACAGTGTAATCAGAGTTAGATAACAGATGCTGTTTATACAGACTATCTGACACTCAAAGTGTGAACAGAGTTAGATAACACAGGCTGTTAATACAGACTGTCTGACACTCACAGTGTGATCAGAGTTAGATAACACAGGCTGTTAATACAGACTGTCTGATAATGTCAGTGTGATCATCCTTACATAACAGAGGCTGCTCATATAGTGTGTCGAACACTGACAGTGTGATCTGCATTGTATATCACAGATTGTTAATACAGAGTGTCTGCCACTGACAGTGTGATCAGAGTTTGCAAACACCAGCTGTTAATACAGACTGCCGGAAACTGATAGTGTGATCTGAGTTACATAACACATGCTGTTAATACAGACTGTCTGACATTCACAGTGTGAACAGAGTTAGATAACACACGCTGTTAATACACGGAGTCTGACACTGATAGTGTGATCAGAGTTAGATAACACAGGCTGTTACTACAGACTGTCTGACACTGACAGTGTGATCAGTGTTAGATAACACAGGCTGTAAATACAGACTGCATAACACTGACAGTGTGATCAGAGATTGATAACAAAGGCTGTTAATACAGAGTGTCTGACAATGACAGTGTGATCAGAGGTAGATAACACAGGCTGATAATACAGGCAGTCTGACACTGACAGTGTAATCAGAGTTAGATAACAGATGCTGTTTATACAGACTATCTGACACTCAAAGTGTGATCAGAGTTAGATAACACAGGCTGTTAATACAGACTGTCTGACACTCACAGTGTGATCAGAGTTAGATAACACAGGATGTTAATACACACAGTCTGACTCTCAACAGTGTGAACAGAGTTAGATAGCAAAGGCTGTTAATGCAGACATTCTGACACTGACAGTCTAATCAGGGTTAGATAATAGAGGCTGTTAATACAAAGTATCTGACAATGACAGTGTGATCACCATTAGATAACAGTTGTTGTTAATACAGACTGTCTGACAATCACAGTGTGATCGGTGTTAGATAACAGATGATGTTAATGCAGACTGTCTGATACTGACAGTGTGATCAAAGTTAGATAACACTCATTGTTAATACAGACTGTCTGCCACTGACAGTGTGATCAGAGTTTGATAACAGAGGCTGTTAATACAGTCTGTCTGACAATGTCAGTGTGATCATCCTTACATAACAGCGGCTACTCATATAGTGTGTCGAACACTGACAGTGTGATCTGCATTGTCCATCACAGATTGTTAATACAGAGTGTCTGCCACTGAAGGTGTGATCAGAGTTTGCAAACACCAGCTGTTAATACAGAGTGCCGGAAACTGACAGTGTGATCAGACTTAGATAACTGATGCTGTTAATACAGACTGTCTGACACTCACAGTGTGAACATATTTAGATAAAACACGCTGTTAATACATGGAGTCTGACACTGACAGTTTGATCAGAGTTAGATAACACAGGCTGTTCATACAGAGTGTCTGACACTGACAGTGTGATCAGCTTTAGATAACACAGGCTGTAAATACAAACTGCATAACACTGACAGTGTGATCAGAGATTGATAACAAAGGCTGTTAATACAGAGTGTCTGACAGTGACAGTGTGCTCAGAGGTAGATAACACAGGCTGTTAATACAGGCAGTCTGACACTGACAGTGTAATCAGAGTTAGATAATAAAGGCTGTTAATACAGGCTATCTGACACTGAAAGTATGATCAGAGTTAGATAACAGATGCTGTTAATACAGACTGTCTGAGACTCACAGTGTGAACAGTGTTAGATAAAACAGGCTGTTATTACAGGCAGTCTAACACTCACAGTGTAATCAGAGTTAGATAATAGAGTCTGTTAATGCAGAGTGTCTGACTCTGACAGTGTGATCGGTGTTAGATAACAGATGTTGTTAATACAGACTATCTGACAATCTCAGTGTGATTGGTGTTAGATAACAGATGCTATTAATACAGACTGTCTGAAACTGACAGTGTAATCAGACTTTGATAATAGAGGTTGTTAATACAGTCTGACTGACAGCGGCAGTGTAATCAGAGTTAGATAATAGAGGCTGTTAATACAGTCTGTCTGACACTGACAGTGTGATCAGAGATCGATAACAGAGGCTGTTTACACAGACTGTCTGGCTGTGACAGTGTGATCAGAGTTAGATAACATAGCTTCGTAATACAGATTGCCTGACACTGACAGTGTGATCAGAGGTAGATAACATAGCTTCGTAATACAGATTGCCTGACACTGACAGTGTGATCAGAGGTTGATAACACAGCTTTGTAATACAGATTGCCTGACACTGACAGTGTGATCAGAGGTTGATAACACAGGCGGTAAATGCAGGCAGTCTGAGACTTACAGTGTAATCGGAGTTAGATATTAGAGGCTTTAATACAGAGAGTCTGACACTGAAAGTGTGATCCGAGTTTGATAATAGAGGCTGTTAATACAGACTGTCTGACACTTACAGTGTGATCAAATTTAGATAACACAGGTTGTTAATACAGAGTGTCCGACAGAGACAGTGTGATCAGTGGTAGATTACAGTGGTTATTAATATTGAATCTCTGAAACTGACAGTGTGATCAGATTTTGATAACACAGGCTGTTAATACAGACTGCCTGAGACTGACAGTGTGATCAGAGTTCGATAACGCAGGTAGTTAATACAGAGTGTCTGACATTGACAGTGTAATCAGACTAAGATAACACAGGTTGTTAATACAGACTGTCCGACACTGACAGTGGTATCAGCGTTAGATTACACTGGTTGTTAATATGAACTGTCTGTCACTGACAGAGTGATCAGAGTTAGATAACAGAGGTTGTTAATACCGACTGTCTGACAGTGACAGTCTGATCAGAGTTAGATAACACAGGTTGTTAATACAGACTGTCTGACACTGTCAGCATGATCAACATTAGATAACATAGGCTGTTCAAACAGATTGCCTAACACTGACAGTGTGGTCAGCATTACATGTCACAGTTTGTTAATACAAAGTATGTGCCACGGACAGCGTGATCAGAGTTAGCAAACATCAGCTGTTAATACAGAGTGTCTGTCACTGACAGTGTGATCAGAGTTAAATAACACAGGCTGTTAATACAGACTGACAGATGTTGACAGTGTGATCAGAGGTAGATAATACAGGTTGTTAAAACAGACTGCCGGACACTGACAGTGTGATCAAAAGTTGATAACACAGGCTGTTAATACAGACTGTCTGACACTCACAGTATGAACAGAGTTAGATAACACAGGATGTTAATTCATGCTGTCTGACAATGACAGTGTGATCAGTATTAGATAACGCAGGCTGTTAATACAAGCAGTCTGACACTGACAGTGTAATCAGAGTTAGATAATAGAGGCTGTTAAAACAGTGTGTCTGACACTGACAGTGTAATCAGAGTTAGATAACATATGCTGTTAATACACTGTGTGACACTGACAGTGTCATCATAGTTAGATAACACACGCTGTTAATACAGACTGTCTGACACTGATAGTGTGATCAAAGTTAGATAACACAGGCTGTAAATACAGACTGTCTAACATTGAGAGTGTGATCAGAGTTCAATAAAACAGGCTGTTACTACAGGCAGCTTGACAGTGACTGTGTGATCGGAGTTAGATAACACAGGCTGTTAATACTGACTGCCTGACACTTACAGTGTGATCAGCATTTGATAACACAGGCTGTTTTACAGACTGTTTGACACTGATAGTGTGATCAAAGTTAGATAACACAGGCTGTTAATCAAGACTGTCTGACACTGACAGTGTGATCAGAGTTAGATAACACAGGCTGTTAATACAGACTGTCTAACACTGACAGTGTGATCAGAGTTAGATAACACAGGCATTTATACTGACTGTCTGACGCTGACTGTGTGATCAGTGTTTGATAACTCTGTTTGTTAATACTGACTCTCTGACACTGACAGTGTCATCATAGTTAGATAACGTACACTGTTAATACTGACTGTCTGACACTGACATTGTGATCAGAGTTAGATAACACACGCTGTTAATACAAACTGTCTGACACTGATAGTGTGATCAGAGTTAGATAACACACGCTGTTAATACACACTGCCTGACACTGACAGTCTGATCTTAGTTAGATAACACAAGTTGTTACTACAAACTGTCTGACACTGAGAGTGTGATCAGAGTTCGATAACACAGGCTGTTACTACAGGCAGCTTGACAGTGACCGTGTGATCAGAGTTAGATAACACGGGCTGTTAATACCGACTGTCTCACACTGACAGTGTAATCAGAGTTATGTAACCCAGGTTGTTAATACAGACTGTCTGACACTGACAGTGTGATCATAGTTAGATAACACAGTCTGTTAAGACCGAATGCCTGACACTGACAGTGTTATCTGTGTGCAACAACAGGCTGTTATCAAAGACTAGCTGCCACTTTTAGTGTGATCAGCATTAGATAACAGAGGCTGTTCATACAGACTGTCTAACACTGACAGTGCGGTCTGCGTTAGGTATCACAGTTTGTTAATACAGACTGTCTGACACTGTCAGTGTGATCAGAGTTTGATAACACATGTTGTTAACACAGACTGTCTGACACTGACATTGTGATCAGATGAGATAACACAGGCTGTAAGAACCCTACCCCCAGAGACAGACCTTGCACCAAGACCAGACCCTACCCCCAGAGTCAGGCCCCACCCCCAGAGTCAGACTCCGCCGAAGACCAGACCCCACCCCCAGAACCAGACCCCACCCCCAGAGTCAGACTCCGCCGAAGACCAGACCCCACCCCCAGAATAAGACCCCTCCCCCAGAGTCAGACTCTCCCAGTTCGGACTCTTGGTGTGGGGTCTGGTCATTGTGTGCGGTCTGTCTCTGGTGGTGGGATCTGGTCTTGGTGCAGGGTCTGACTCTGGGGTTGGGGTCTGGTCTTGGTGCAGGATCTGTCAATGGGGGTGGGGTCTGGTCTTGCTGCGGGGTCTTACTCTGGGGGTAGAGTCTGGTCATGGTGCGGGTCTGACTCTGGGTGTAGTGTCAGTCCCCAGGGGTGGCATCTGTCCCCAGAGGCGGGATCAGTCCCCAGGGGCGGGGTCTGTCTCCAGGGGTGGGGTCTGTCCCCAGGGGCGGGGTCTGTGTCGAGGGGCGGGGTCTGTCCCCAGGGGCGGGGACTGTCCCCAGGGGCGGGGTCTGTCCCCAGGAGCAGGGTCTATCTCCAGGAGCGTGGTCTATCTCCAGGGGCGGGGTCTGTCCCCAGGGGCGGGGTCTGTGTCGAGGGGCGGGGTCTGTCCCCAGGGGCGGGGTCTGTCTACAAGGGCGGGGTCTGTCCCAAGGGGCGGGGTCTGTCCCCAGGGGCGGGGTCTGTCCCCAGGAGCAGGGTCTGTCCCCAGGAGGGGGGTCTGTCCCCAGGGGCGGGGTCTGTCCCAAGGGGCGGAGTCTGTCCCCAGGGGCGGGGTCTGTCCCCAGGAGCGGGGTCTGTCTCCAGGGGTGGGGTCTGTTCCCAGGGGCGGAGTCTGTCCCCAGGGGCGGGGTCTGTCTACAAGGGCGGGGTCTGTCTCCAGGGGTGGGGTCTGTTCCCAGGGGCAGGGTCTGTTCCCAGGGGCAGGGTCTGTCCCCAATGGGGGTGTCTGTCTCTAGGGGCAGGGTCGGTCTCCAAGGGGCGGGGTTTGCCCCAGGGGCGGGGTCTGGCCCCAATGGGGGTGTCTGTCTCTAGGGGCAGGGTCTGTCTCCAAGGGGCGGGGTTTGCCCCAGGGGCGGGGTCTGTGGACAACGCCGGCGTCCGACTATCAGGGCGAGGTGTCCAGCCGTCTGGTCTTGGACTTGGGCCAGTCTCTTGGGGCGGGGTCTGTCGCTAGGGGCAGGGTCTCTCTGCAGGGGGGGTCTGTCTCGCGGGGTGGGGTCTAGTCACAGTGCAAACCCTAAATCCAACCCCCCAACAAACCAACCCCCCCACACACCCCAACTCCACACACCCCAACCCCCCCACACACACCCCAACACCCCCACACACCCCAACACCCCCCACACACCCCAACCCCCCCCACACACCCCAACCCCACACACCCCAACCCCCCCCACACACCCCAAACCCCCCACACACCCCAACCCCCCACACACCCCAACCCCCCCACACACCCCAACACCCCCCACACACCCCAACCCCCCCCACACACCCCAACCCCACACACCCCAACCACCCCACACACCCCAACCAGCCCACACACCCCGGCCCCCCCACACACCCCAACACCCCCCACACACCCCAAACCCCCCACACACCCCAACCCCACACACCCCAACCCCACACACCCCAACACCCCCACACACCCCAACCCCACACACCCCAACCCCCCACACACACCCCAACCACCCCCACACACCCCAAACCCCCCACACACCCCAACACCCCCCACACACCCCAAACCCCCCACACACCCCAACCCCACACACCCCAACCCCACACACCCCAACACCCCCACACACCCCAACCCCCCACACACCCCAACCCCACACACCCCAACCCCACACACCCCAACCCCCCACACCCCAACACCCCCACCCACCCCAACCCCACACACCCCCACCCCCCCACACACCCCACCGCCCCCCACACACCCCAACACCCCACACACCCCAACACCCCACACACCCCCCAACCCCCCACACACAGCCCAACACCCCCACACACACCCCAAACCCCCCACACACCCCAACCCCCCACACACACCCCAACACCCCCACACACCCCAACACCCCCACACACCCCAACACCCCCCACACACCCCAACACCCCCACACCCCAACCCCACACACCCCAACCCCACACACCCCAACCCCACACACACCCCAACCCCACACACACCCCAAACCCCCCCCCACACACCCCAAACCCCCACACACCCCAAACCCCCCACACACCCCAACCCCACACACCCCAACCCCCCCACACACCCCAACACCCCCACACACACCCCAACCCCCCCACACACCCCAACACCCCCACACACCCCAACACCCCCCACACACCCCAACACCCCCCACACACCCCAACCCCCCCACACCCCAACCACACACACACACCCCAACCCCCCCCACACACCCCAACCCCCCACACACCCCAACCCCACACACCCCAACCCCACACACCCCAACACCCCCACACACACCCCAACCCCCCCCACACACCCCAAACCCCCCCACACACCCCAACACCCCCACACACACCCCAACCCCCCCCAAACACCCCAACACCCCCCACACACCCCAACACCCCACACCCCAACCCCACACACCCCAACCACCCACACACCCCAACCCCCCACACACCCCAACACCCCCCACACACCCCAACCCCCCCACACACCCCAACCCCCCCACACACCCCAACCCCCCCCACACACCCCAACCCCCCCACACACCCCAACCCCCCCCACACACCCCAAACCCCCCACACACCCCAACCCCACACACCCCAACCCCACACACCCCAACACCCCCACACACACCCCAACCACCCCCACACACCCCAAACCCCCCACACACCCCAACACCCCCACACACACCCCAACCACCCCCACACACCCAAACCCCCCACACACCCCAACCCCCCACACACACCCCAACCACCCCCACACACCCCAAACCCCCCACACACCCCAACCCCACACACCCCAACCCCACACACCCCAACACCCCCCACACACCCCAAACCCCCCACACACCCCAACCCCACACACCCCAACCCCACACACCCCAACACCCCCACACACCCCAACCCCCCCACACACCCCAACCCACCCCACACACCCCAACCCACCCCCACACACCCCAACACCCCCCCACACACCCCAACCCCCCCCACACACCCCAACACCCCCACACACCCCAACCCCCCCACACACCCCAACCCACCCCACACACCCCAACCCACCCACACACCCCAACCCCCCCCACACACCCCAACCCCACACACCCCAACCCCACACACCCCAACACCCCCACACACCCCAACCCCCCCACACACCCCAACACCCCACACACCACAACACCCCACACACCCCCCAACCCCCCACACACACCCCAACACCCCCACACACACCCCAAACCCCCCACACACCCCAACCCCCCCCACACACCCCAACACCCCCACACACCCCAACACCCCCACACACCCCAACACCCCCACACCCCAACCCCCCCACACACCCCAACCCCCCCACACACCCCAACCCCCCCACACACCCCAACACCCCCACACCCCAACCCCCCACACAACAACCCCACACACCCCAACACCCCCACACACCCCAACCCCCCCCACACACCCCAACCCCCCCCACACACACCCCAAACCCCCCACACAACCCAACCCCACACACCACAACACCCCACACACCCCAACCCCACACACCCAAACCACCCCCCACACACCCCAACCCCCCCACACACACCCCAAACCCCCCACACACCCCAACCCCACACACCCCAACCCCACACACCCCAACACCCCCACACACCCCAACCCCCCACACACCCCAACACCCCACACACCCCAACACCCCACACACCCCCCAACCCCCCACACACACCCCAACACCCCCACACACACCCCAAACCCCCCCACACACCCCAACCCCCCACACACACCCCAACCCCCACACACCCCAACACCCCCACACACCCCAACACCCCCACACACCCCAACACCCCCCACACACCCCAACACCCCCACACCCCAACCCCACACACCCCAACACCCCACACACCCCAACACCCCCCACACACCCCAACCCCACACACCCCAACCCCCCACACACCCCAACACCCCCCACACCCCAACACCCCAACACCCCACACACCCCAACCCCCCCCACACACCCCAACCCCACACACCCCAACACCCCACACACCCCAACACCCCCCACACACGCCAACCCCGCACACACCCCAACACCCCACACACCCCAACACCCCCCCACACACCCCAACACCCCAACACCCCCACACACCCCAACACCCCCCACACACCCCAACCCCCCCACACACCCCAACACCCCCACACACCCCAACACCCCCACACACACCCCAACCCCCCCACACACACCCCAACACCCCCACACACCCCAACCCCCCCCACACACCCCAAACCCCCACACACCCCAACACCCCCCACACACCCCAACACCCCCCCACACCCCAACACCCCAACACCCCCCACACACCCCAAACCCCCCCACACACCCCAACACCCCCCCACACCCCAACACCCCAACACCCCCCACACACCCCAAACCCCCCCACACACCCCAACACCCCCCCCCCACACACCCCAAACCCCCCCACACACCCCAACACCCCCCCACACCCCAACACCCCAACACCCCCCACACACCCCAAACCCCCCCACACACCCCAACACCCCCCACACCCCAACACCCCAACACCCCCCACACACCCCAAACCCCCCCACACACCCCAACACCCCCACACACCCCAACCCCCCACACACCCCAACACCCCCCACACACCCCAACAACCCCCACACACCCCAACACCACACACACCCCAACACCCCACACACACCCCAACACCCCCCACACACACCCCAACACCCCCCACACACCCCAACACCCCCACACACCCCAACACCCCCACACACACCAACCCCACACACCCCAACCCCACACACACCCCAACCCCCCCCACACACACCCCAACCCCCCACACACCCCAACACCCCCCACACACCCCAACACCCCCCACACACCCCACACACCCCAACACCCCCACACACCCCAACCCCCCCCACACACCCCAACCCCCCCCACACACCCCAACACCCCCCACACACCCCAACACCCCCCCCACACACCCCAACACCCCACACACCCCAACCCCCCACACACCCCAACCCCCCACACACCCCAACCCCCCACACACCCCAACACCCCCCACACACCCCAACACCCCCACACACCCCAACACCCCCCCCACACACCCCAACACCCCCCACACACCCCAACTCCCCCACACACACCCCAACACCCCCCACACACCCCAACACCCCCCACACACCCCAACCCCCCACACACCCCAACACCCCACAACCCAACCCCACACACCCCAACACCCCCACACACCCCAACCCCCCCACACACCCCAACACCCCAACACCCCCACACACCCCAACCCCACACACCCCAACCCCACACACACCCCAACCCCCCCACACAACCCAACACCCCACACACACCCCAACCCCCCCACACACCCCAACCCCACACACACCCCAACCCCCCCCCCACACACCCCAACACCCCCCACACACCCCAACCCCCCCACACACCCCAACCCCCCACACACACCCCAACCCCCCCCACAGACACCCCAACCCCCCACACACCCCAACCCCACACACACCCCAACCCCCCCACACACCCCACCCCCCCCACAGACACCCCAACCCCCCCACACACCCCAACCCCACACACACCCCAACCCCCCCCCCACACACCCCAACCCCACACACCCCAACACCCCCACACACCCAACACCCCCCACACACCCCAACCCCCCCACACACCCCAACACCCCCCACACACCCCAACCCCCCCCACAGACACCCCAACCCCCCCACACACCCCAACCCCACACACACCCAACCCCCCCCCACCCACCCCAACCCACACACCCCAACACCCCCACACACCCCAACACCCCCCACACACCCCAACACCCCCCACACACCCCAACCCCCCCACACACACCCCAACACCCCACACACCCCAACACCCCCACACACCCCAACACCCCCCACACACCCCAACCCCCCCCACACCCCAACACCCCCCACACACCCCACACACCCCACACCCCAACACCACACACACCCCAACACCCCACACACACCCCAACCCCCCCCACACACCCCAACCCCCCCACACACCCCAACACCCCCCACACACACCCCAACACCCCCCACACACCCCAACACCCCCCCACACACCCCAAACCCCCCACACACCCCAACCCCACACACCCCAACCCCACACACCCCAACACCCCCACACACCCCAACCCCCCCACACACCCCAACCCACCCCACACACCCCAACCCACCCCCACACACCCCAACACCCCCCCACACACCCCAACCCCCCCCACACACCCCAACACCCCCCACACACACCCCAACCCCCCACACACCCCAACCCACCCCCACACACCCCAACCCACCCACCCACCCCAACCCCCCCCACACCCCCCCCCCACACACCCCAACCCCACACACCCCAACCCCACACACCCCAACACCCCCACACACCCCAACCCCCCCACACACCCCAACACCCCACACACCACAACACCCCACACACCCCCCAACCCCCCCACACACACCCCAACACCCCCACACACACCCCAAACCCCCACACACCCCAAACCCCCCACACACCCCCCAACACCCCCACACACCCCAACACCCCCCACACACCCCAACACCCCCACACCCCAACCCCACACACAACCCCCAACCCCCCACACACCCCAACACCCCCCACACCCCCCCAACACCCCCACACACCCCAACCCCCCCACACCCCAACCCCCACACACCCCAACCACCCCCCACACACCCCAACCCCCCCACACACC
Organism: Carcharodon carcharias; assembly: GCF_017639515.1. Classification (NCBI taxonomy): domain Eukaryota; kingdom Metazoa; phylum Chordata; class Chondrichthyes; order Lamniformes; family Lamnidae; genus Carcharodon; species Carcharodon carcharias. Next base: position 483,737 of record NC_054471.1, on the reverse strand, counting down.
CCAAACCCCCCCCACACACCCCAAACCCCCCCACACCACCCCAAACCCCCCACACAACCCCAAACACCCCCACACCCCCAACACCCCCCACACCACCCCAAACCCCCCACACACCCCAACCCCACACACCCCAACCCCCCACACACCCCAACACCCCCCACACACCCAACCCCACACACCCCAACCCCCCACACACCCCAACACACCCCCACACCCCAACACCCCAACACCCCCACACACCCCAACCCCCCACACACCCCAACACCCCCCACACACCCCAACCCCCCCCACACACCCCAACACCCCCACACACCCCAACACCCCCCACACACACCCCAACCCCCCCACACACACCCCAACACCCCCACACACCCCAACCCCCCCACACACCCCAAACCCCCACACACCCCAACACCCCCCACACACCCCAACACCCCCCCCACACCCCAACACCCCAACACCCCCCACACACCCCAAACCCCCCCACACACCCCAACACCCCCCCACACCCCAACACCCCAACACCCCCCACACACCCCAAACCCCCCCACACACCCCAACACCCCCCCCCCACACACCCAAACCCCCCCACACACACCAACACCCCCCCACACCCCAACACCCCAACCCCCCCCACACACCCCAACACCCCCCCCACACACACCCCAACACCCCCACACCCCAACACCCCAACACCCCCCACACACCCCAAACCCCCCCACACCCCAACCCCACACACACCCCAACCCCCCCCACACCCCAACCCCACACACACCCCAACACCCCACACACACCCCAACCCCCCCCACACACCCCAACACCCCACACACACCCCAACACCCCCACACACCCCAACACCCACCACACACCCCAACACCCCCCCACACCCCAACACCCCCACACACACCAACCCCACACACCCCAACCCCACACACACCCCAACCCCCCCCCACACACACCCCAACCCCCCACACACCCCAACACCCCCCACACACCCCAACACCCCCCACACACCCCACACACCCCAACACCCCCACACACCCCAACCCCCCCCACACACCCCAACCCCCCCCACACACCCCAACACCCCCCACACACCCCAACACCCCCCCCACACACCCCAACACCCCACACACCCCAACCCCCCACACACCCCAACCCCCCACACACCCCAACCCCCCACACACCCCAACACCCCCCACACACCCCAACACCCCCACACACCCCAACACCCCCCCCACACACCCCAACACCCCCCACACACCCCAACTCCCCCACACACACCCCAACACCCCCCACACACCCCAACACCCCCCACACACCCCAACCCCCCACACACCCCAACACCCCACAACCCAACCCCACACACCCCAACCCCCCCACACACCCCAACCCCCCCCACACACCCCAACACCCCACACACCCCAACCCCCCACACACCCCAACACCCCCCACACACCCCAACCCCACACACACCCCAACCCCCCCACACACCCCAACCCCCCCCACAGACACCCCAACCCCCCCACACACCCCAACCCCACACACACCCCAACCCCCCCCCCACACACCCCAACCCCACACACCCCAACACCCCCACACACCCCAAAACCCCCCACACACCCCAACCCCCCCACACACACCCCAACAACCCCCACACACCCCAACACCCCCACACACCCCAACACCCCACACACCCCAACACCCCCACACACCCCAACACCCCCCACACACCCCAACACCCCCACACACCCCAACCCCACACACCCCAACCCCCCCACACACACCCCAACCACCCCCACACACCCCACAAACCCCAACACCCCCACACACCCCAACCCCCCCCACACACCCCAACCCCCCCCCACACACCCCAACACCCCCCACACACCCCAACACCCCCCCCACACACCCCAACACCCCACACACCCCAACCCCCCACACACCCCAACCCCCCACACACCCCAACCCCCCACACACCCCAACACCCCCCACACACCCCAACACCCCCACACACCCCAACACCCCCCACACACCCCAACACCCCCCCACACCCCAACCCCCCCCACACACCCCAACACCCACCACACACCCCAACCCCCCCCCACACACCCCACCCCCCCCCACACACCCCAACACCCCCCACACACCCCAACACCCCACACCCCAACCCCCCCACACCCCAACACCCCCAACACAACCCAAACCACCCCACACACCCCAAACACCTCACACCCCAACCCCCCACACACCCCAACACCCCCCACACACCCCAACCCCACACACACCCCAACCCCCCCACACACCCCAACCCCCCCACACACCCCAACACCCCCCACACACCCCAACCCCACACACACCCCAACCCCCCCACACACCCCAACCCCCCCCACAGACACCCCAACCCCCCCACACACCCCAACCCCACACACACCCCAACCCCCCCCCCACACACCCCAACCCCACACACCCCAACACCCCCACACACCCCAACACCCCCCACACACCCCAACCCCCCCACACACACCCCAACAACCCCCACACACCCCAACACCCCCACACACCCCAACACCCCACACACCCCAACACCCCCACACACCCCAACACCCCCCACACACCCCAACACCCCACACCCCAACACCCCACACACCCCAACCCCCCCACACACCCCAACCCCCCCCACACACCCCAACCCACCCACACCCCAACCCCCCACACACCCCAACACCCCCACACACACCCCAACACCCCCCACACACCCCAACACCCCCCCCACACACCCCAACACCCCACACACACACCCCAACACCCCACACACACACCCCAACACCCCACACACCCCAACACCCCCCACACACACCCCAACCCCCCACACACCCCAACCCCCCCCACACACACCCCAACCCCCCACACACCCCAACACCCCACACACCCCAACCCCCCCCACACACCCCAACACCCCCCCACACACCCCAACCCCCCCACACACCCCAACACCCCCCCCACACACCCCAACACACCCCACACACACCCCAACCCCCCACACACCCCAACCTCCCCCACACACCTCAACCCCCCACACACACCCCAACCCCCCCACACACCCCAACCCCCCCCACACCCCCCAAACCACCCCCACACACCCCAACCCCCCCCCACACACCCCAACACCCCCCACACACCCCAACCCCCACACACCCCAACTACCCCTTCACCCCAACACCCCCCACACACCCCAACCCCCCCCACACACCCCAACACCCCACACACCCCAAACCCCCCACACACCCCAACCCCCCACACACCCCAACCCCACACACCCCAACACCCCACACACCCCAACCCCCCACACACCCCAACACCCCACACACCCCAACCCCCCCACACCCCCCAACCCCCCCACACCCCCCAACACCCCCCTCACACCCCAACACCCCCACACACCCCAAACCCCCACACACCCCAACACCCCCACACACCCCAACCCCACACACCCCAACCCCCCCCACACACACCCCAACCCCCCACACACCCCAACACCCCCCACACACCCCAACCCCCACACACCCCAACTACCCCTTCACCCCAACACCCCCCACACACCCCAACCCCCCCCACACACCCCAACACCCCACACACCCCAAACCCCCCACACACCCCAACCCCCCACACACCCCAACCCCACACACCCCAACACCCCACACACCCCAACACCCCCCCACACACCCCAACCCCCCCACACACACCCCAACCCCCCCACACACCCCAACACCCCACACACCCCAACACCCCCCCACACACCCCAACCCCCCCACACACCCCAACCCCCCACACACACCCCACCCCCCCCCCACACACCTCAACCCCCCCACACACCCCAACACCCCCACACCCCAACCCCCCCCACACCCCCCAACCCACCCCCACACACCCCAACCCCACACACCCCAACACCCCCCACACACCCCAACCCCCCCCCACACACCACAACCCCACACACCCCAACTACCCCTTCACCCCAACACCCCCACACACCCCAACTACCCCTTCACCCCAACACCCCCCACACACCCCAACCCCACACACACCCCAACCCCCCCACACACCCCAACCCCACCACACACCCCAACACCCCCCACACACCCCAACACCCCCCACACACCCCAACCCCCCCCACACACCCCAACCCCCCCACACACACCCCAACCCCCCACACACCCCAACACCCCCCACACACCCCAACCCCACCACACACCCCAACACCCCCCACACACCCCAACCCCACACACCCCAACCCCCCACACACCCCAACCCCCCCCCCACACCCCAACACCCCCCACACACCCCAACACCCCCCCACACACCCCAACCCCACCACACACCCCAACCCCCCCACACACACCCCAACCCCACCACACACCCCAACCCCCCCACACACACCCCAACCCCACCACACACCCCAACCCCCCCACACACACCCCAACCCCACCACCCACCCCAACCCCCCCACACACACCAACACCCCCACACACCCCAACACCCCCACACACCCCAACCCCCCACACACCCCAACACCCCCACACACCCCAACCCCCCCACACACACCCCAACCCCACCACACCCCAACACCCCACACACACCCCAACACCCCCCACACACCCCAACCCCCCCCACCCACCACAACCCCACACACCCCAACTACCCCTTCACCCCAACACCCCCACACACCCCAACACCCCCCACACACCCCAACACCCCCCACACACCCCAACCCCACCACACACCCCAACAACCCCCCACACACCCCAACCCCACCACACACCCCAACAACCCCTACACACCCCAACACCCCCACACACCCCAACCCCACCACACACCCCAACAACCCCTACACACCCCAAGCCCCACAAACACCCCAACAACACCCCCACCCCCACCGCCCTCGCTCCAGCCTGGTGACCTGGGAATAAGCCCTGATGCTGAGCTCTCCTTTCTTTCAGATCTGGATGAGCCGATCCTGACCGTTCACCAGAGCGTCAGTGATGTCCGAGGGGAGAATTACTACCGGGAGCGCACGGTCTTCCTCCGGTGCACCGTCAACTCCAACCCACCCGCTCATTTCAGCTGGAAGCGCGGGGAGCAGATTGTCATTCAGAAACAGGACGAGGGAGTGGATATCTACGAACCCCTCTACACACAGGTCAGAGGTCGCAGCTCAGAGAGCACAGGTCAGAAAGGACAGGTCAGAGAGCACAGGTCAGAGAGGGCAACAGACAGGCAATGAAACACATTACAACACTTGCTCAATACTGTCCCTCTGACAGTGCAGCACTCCCTCAGTACTGACCGTCTGACAGTGCAGCACTCCCTCAGTATTGACCCTCTGACAGCGCAGCTCACCCTCAGTACTGACCCTCTGACAGTGCAGCACTCCCTCAGTATTGACCCTATGACAGTGCAGCACTCCCTCAGTATTGACCCTATGACAGTGCAGCACTCCCTCAGTACTGACCCTCTGACAGTGCAACACACCCTCAGTACTGACCTTCTGACAGTTTTGCACTCCCTCAGCACTGACCCTCTGACAGTGCAGCACTTCCTCAGTACTGGCCCTCTGACAGTGCAGCACTCCCTCAGTACTGGCCCTCTGACAGTGCAGCACTCCCTCAGTACTGACATTCTGACAGTGCAGCACTCCCTCAGTACTGACCTTCTGAAAGAGCAGCACTGCCTCAGTACTGAACCTCTGACAGTTTTGCACTACCTCAGCACTGACCCTCTGACTGTGCAGCACTCCCTCAGTACTGACCCTCTGACAGTGCAGCACTCCCTCATTACTGACCCTCTGACAGTGCAGCACTCCCTCAGTACTGACCCTCTGAAAGTTTTGCACTCCCTCAGTACTGACCTATGACAGTGCAGCAGTCCCTCAGTACTGACCCTCTGACAGTGCAGCACTTCATCAGTACTGACCCTCTGACAGTGCAGCACACCCTCAGTACTGACACCCTGACAGTTTTGCAATCCCTCAGCACTGACCTATGACAGTGCAGCAGTCCCTCAGTACTTACCCTCTGACAGTACAGCACTCCCTCAGTACTGACATTCAGACAGTTCAGCACTCCCTCAGTACAGACCATCTGACAGTGCCGCACTCGCTCAGTACTGACCCTCTGACAGTTTTCAACTCCCTCAGTACTGACCCTCTGACAGTGCAGCAGTCCCTCAGTACTGACCCTCTGACAGTGCAGCACTCCCTCAGTACAGACTCTCTGACAGTGCATCAAACCCTCAGTACTGAACCTCTGACAGTGCAGCACTCCCTCAGTACTGACCCTCTGACAGTGCAGCAGTCCCTCAGTACTGACCCTCTGACAGTGCAGCACTCCCTCAGTACAGACTCTCTGACAGTGCATCAAACCCTCAGTACTGACCCTCTGACAGTGCAGCACTCCCTCATTGCTGACCATGTGACGGTGCGGCGCAACCTGAGTACTGACCCTCTGACAGTCCAGCAGTCTCTCAGTACTGATCCTCTGACAGTGTAACACTCCCTCAGTACTGTCCCTCTGACAGTGCAGCACTCCCTCAGTACTGACCCTCTGACAGTGCAGCACTCCCTCAGCACTGACCCTCTGACAGTGCAGCACTCCCTCAGTACTGACCCTCTGACAGTTCAGCACTCCCTCAGTACTGACCTATGACAGTGCAGCAGTCCCTCAGTACTGACACTCTGACAGTGCAGCACACCCTCAGTACTGACCCCCTGACAGTTTTGCAATCCCTCAGCACTGACCCTCTGACAGTGCAGCACCCCCTCAGTACTGACATTCAGACAGTGCAGCACTCCCTCAGTACAGACCATCTGACAGTGCCGCACTCGCTCAGTACTGACCCTCTGAAAGATCAGCACTCCCTCAGTAACGACCCTCTGACTGTGCAGCACTCTGTCAATACTGACCCTCTGACAGTGCAGCACTCCCTCAGTACTGACCCTCTGACAGTTCAGCACTCCCTCAGTACTGACCTATGACAGTGCAGCAGTCCCTCAGTACTGACACTCTGACAGTGCAGCACAACCTCAGTACTGACCCTCTGACAGTGCAGCAAACCCTCAGTACTGACCCTCTGACAGTGCGGCACTCCCTCAGTATTGACCCTCTGACAGTGCAGCGCTCCCTCAGTACTGACCCTCTGACAGTGCAGCACACCCTCAGTACTGACCCTCTGACAGGGCAGCACTCCCTCAGTACTGACCCTCTGACAGTGCAGCACACCCTCAGTACTGACCCTCTGACAGTGCAGCACTCTCTCAGTACTGATCATCTGACAGTGCAGCACTCCCTGAGTACTGACCCTCTGACAGTGCAGCACTCCCTCAATACTGACTCTCTGACAGTGCAGCACTCCCTCAGTACTGACCCTCTGACAGTGCAGCACACCCTCAGTACTTAACCTCTGACAGTCCAGCACTCACTCAGTACTGAACCTCTGACAGTCCAGCACTACCTCAGTTCTGACCCTCTGACAGTGCAGCAATCCCTCAGTACTTACATTCTGACAGTGCAGCACTCCCTCATTGCTTACCATGTGACAGTGCAGCACTCCCTCAGTACTGACCCTCTGACAGTGCAGCACTCCCTCATTGCTGACCATGTGACAGTGCAGCACTCCCTCAGTATTGACCCTCTGACAGTGCAGCACTCCCTCATTGCTGACCATGTGACAGTGCAGCGCACCTTGAATACTGACCCTCTGACAGTCCAGCACTCTCTCAGTACTGATCCTCTGACAGTGTAACACGCCCTCAGTACTGACCCTCTGACAGTGCAGCACTCCCTCAGTACTGACCCTCTGACAGTGCAGCACTCCCTCAGTACTGACCTTCTGATAGTTCAGCACTCCCTCAGTACTGACCCTCTGACAGTTTTGCACTCCTTCAGTACTGACCTCTGACAGTGCAGCACTCCCTCAGTACTGACCCTCTGACAGTGCAGCACTCCCTCAGTACTGACCCTCTGACAGTGCAGCACTTCCTCAGTACTGACCCTCTGAATTTGCAGCACTCCCTCAGCACTGACCCTCTGACAGTGCAGCACTCCCTCAGTACTGACCCTCTGACAGTGCAGCACTCCCTCAGTACTGACCCCCTGACAGTTTTGCAATCCCTCAGCACTGACCTCTGACAGTGCAGCAGACCCTCAGTACTTACCCTCTGACAGTACAGCACTCCCTCAGTACTGACCCTCTGACAGTGCAGCACTCCCTCAGTACTGACCCTCTGACAGTGCAGCAGACCCTCAGCACTGACCCTCTGACAGTACAGCACTCCCTCAGTACTGACCCTCTGACAGTGCAGCACTCCCTCAGTACTGACCCCCTGACAGTTTTGCAATCCCTCAGCACTGACCTCTGACAGTGCAGCAGACCCTCAGTACTGACCCTCTGAAAGTGCAGCACTCCCTCAGTACTGACATTCTGACAGTGCAGCACTCCCTCAGTACAGACAATCTGATAGTGCCGCACTCCCTCAGTACTGACCCTTTGAAAGAGCAGCAATCCCTCAGTACTGACCCTCTGACTGTGCAGCACTCCCTCAGTATTGACCCTCTGACAGTGAAGCACTCCCTCAGTACTGACCCTCTGGCAGTGCAGCACTCCCTCAGTACTGACCTCTGACAGTGCAGCAGTCCCTCAGTACTGACCCTCTGACAGTGCAGCACTCCCTTAGTACTGACCGTCTGACAGTGCAGAACTTCCTCAGTACTGACCCTCTGAAAGAGCAGCACTGCCTCAGTACTGACCCTCTGACAGTTTTGCACTCCCTCAGCACTGACCCTCTGACTGTGCAGCACTCCCTCAGGACTGAACCTCTGACAGTGCAGCACTCCCTCAGCACTGACCATCTGACAGTGCAGCACTCCCTCATTATAGACCCGCTTACAGTGCAGCACTCCCTCATTACTGACCCTCTGACAGTGCAGCACTCCCTCAGTACTGACCCTCTGAAAGTTTTGCACTCCCTCAGTACTGACCTATGACAGTGCAGCAGTCCCTCAGTACTGACCCTCTGACAGTGCAGCACTTCATCAGTACTGACCCTCTGACAGTGCAGCACACCCTCAGTACTGACCCCCTGACAGTTTTGCAATCCCTCAGCACTGACCTATGACAGTGCAGCAGTCCCTCAGTACTTACCCTCTGACAGTACAGCACTCCCTCAGTACTGACATTCAGACAGTGCAGCACTCCCTCAGTACAGACCATCTGACAGTGCCGCGCTCGCTCAGTACTGACCCTCTGACAGTTTTCATCTCCCTCAGTACTGACCTCTGACAGTGCAGCAGTCCCTCAGTACTGACCCTCTGACAGTGCAGCACTCCCTCAGTACAGACTCTCTGACAGTGCATCAAACCCTCAGTACTGACCCTCTGACAGTGCAGCACTCCCTCAGTACTGACCCTCTGACAGTGCAGCACTCCCTCATTGCTGACCATGTGACGGTGCGGCGCAACCTGAGTACTGACCCTCTGACAGTCCAGCAGTCTCTCAGTACTGATCCTCTGACAGTGTAACACTCCCTCAGTACTGACCCTCTGACAGTGCAGCACTCCCTCAGTACTGACCCTCTGACAATGCAGCACTCCCTCCGTACTGACCCTCTGACAGTTCAGCACTCCCTCAGTACTGACCTATGACAGTGCAGCAGTCCCTCAGTACTGACCCTCTGACAGTGCAGCACTTCATCAGTACTGACCCTCTGACAGTGCAGCACTCCCTCAGTACTGCCCCTCTGACAGTTTTGCAATCCCTCAGCACTGACCCTCTGACAGTGCAGCAGTCCCTCAGTACTTACCCTCTGACAGTACAGCACTCCCTCAGTACTGACATTCAGACAGTGCAGCACTCCCTCAGTAACGACCCTCTGACTATGCAGCACTCCCTCAGTACTGACCCTCTGACAGTGCAGCACTCCCTCAGTACTGACACTCTGACAGTGCAGCACAACCTCAGTACTGACGCTCTGACAGTGCAGCAATCCCTCAGTACTGACCCTCTGACAGTGCGGCACTCCCTCAGTATTGACCCTCTGACAGTGCAGCGCTCCCTCAGTACAGACCCTCTGACAGTGCAGCAAACCCTCAGTACTGACCCTCTGACAGTGCAGCACTCCCTCAGTACTGACCCTCTGACAGTGCAGCACACCCTCAGTACTGACCCTCTGACAGTGCAGCACTCTCTCAGTACTGATCCTCTGACAGTGTAACACGCCCTCAGTACTGACCCTCTGACAGTGCTGCACTCCCTCAGTACTGACCCTCTGACAGTGCAGCACTCCTTCAGTACTGATACTCTGACAGTGCAGCACTCCCTCAATACTGACTCTCTGACAGTGCAGCACTCCCTCAGTACTGACCCTCTGACAGTGCAGCACTCCCTCAGTACTGACCCTCTGACAGTGCAGCACTCCCTCAGTACTGACCCTCTGACAGTGCAGCACTCCCTCAGTACTGACCCTCTGACAGTGCAGCACTCCCTCAGTACTGACCCTCTGACAGTCCAGCACTACCTCAGTTCTGACCCTCTGACAGTGCAGCAATCCCTCATTGCTGACCATGTGACAGTGCAGCACTCCCTCAGTACTGACCCTCTGACAGTGCAGCACTCCCTCAGTACTGACCGTCTGACAGTGCAGCGCTCCCTCACTACTAAACCTCTGACAGTCCAGCACTCACTCAGTACTGAACCTCTGACAGTCCAGCACTACCTCAGTTCTGACCCTCTGACAGTGCAGCACTCCCTCATTGCTGACCATGTGACAGTGCAGCACTCCCTCAGTACTTACACTCTGACAGTGCAGCACTCCCTCATTGCTGACCATGTGACAGTGCAGCACTCCCTCAGTACTGACCCTCTGACAGTGCAGCACTCCCTCATTGCTGACCATGTGACAGTGCAGCACTCCCTCAGTACTGACCCTCTGACAGTGCAGCACTCTCTCAGTACTGTCCCTCTGACAGTGCAGCACTCCCTCATTGCTGACCATGTGACAGTGCAGCGCACCTTGAATACTGACCCTCTGACAGTCCAGCACTCTCTCAGTACTGATCCTCTGACAGTGTAACACGCCCTCAGTACTGACCCTCTGACAGTGCAGCACTCCCTCAGTACTGACCCTCTGACAGTGCAGCACTCCCTCAGTACTGACCCTCTGATAGTTCAGCATTCCCTCAGTACTGACCCTCTGACAGTTTTGCACTCCCTCAGTACTGACCTCTGACAGTGCAGCAGTCCCTCAGTACTGACCCTCTGACAGTGCAGCACTTCAGAGGTACTGACCATCTGACAGTGCAGCACACCCTCAGTACTGACCCTCTGACAGTTTTGCACTCCTTCAGTACTGACCTCTGACAGTGCAGCACTCCCTCAGTACTGACCCTCTGACAGTGCAGCACTCCCTCAGTACTGACCCTCTGACAGTGCAGCACTTCCTCAGTACTGACCCTCTGAATTTGCAGCACTCCCTCAGCACTGACCCTCTGACAGTGCAGCACTCCCTCAGTACTGACCCCCTGACAGTTTTGCAATCCCTCAGCACTGACCTCTGACAGTGCAGCAGACCCTCAGTACTTACCCTCTGACAGTGCAGCACTCGTCAGTACAGACCATCTGATAGTGCCGCACTCCCTCAGTACTGACCCTTTGAAAGAGCAGCACTCCCTCAGTACTGACCCTCTGACTGTGCAGCACTCCCTCAGTATTGACCCTCTGACAGTGCAGCACTCCCTCAGTACTGACCCTATGGCAGTGCAGCACTCCCTCAGTACTGACCCTCTGACAGTGCAGCACTCCCTCAGTACTGACCCTCTGACAGTGCAGCACTCCTCAGTATAGACCCGCTTACAGTGCAGCACCCCCTCATTACTGACCCTCTGACAGTTTTGCACTCCCTCAGTACTGACCCACTGACTGTGCAGCACGCCCTCAGTACTGACCCTCTGGCAGTGCAGAACTCCCTCAGTACTGACCCTCTGACAGTGCAGCGCTACCTCTGTACAGAACCTCTGACATTCCAGCACTCCCTCAGTACTGACCCTCTGACAGTGCAGCAATCCCTCATTGCTGACCATGTGACAGTGCGGCGCACACTGAGTACTGACCCTCTGACAGTCCAGCCGTCTCTCAGTACTGATCCTCTGACAGAGCAGCACTCTATCAGTACTGACCCTCTGAGAGTGCAGCACTCCCTCAGCACTGACCCTCTGACAGTGCAAAAGTCCCTCAGTATTGAGCATCTGAGAGTGCAGCACTCCCTCAGTACTGACCCTCTGAAAGTGCAGCACTCCCTCAGTACTGACCCTGTGACAGTGCAGCACTCCCTCAGTACTGACCGTCTGACAGTGCAGCACAGCCTCAGTACTGTCGCTCTGACAGTGCGGCACTCCCTCAGTACTGACACTCTGACAGTGCAGCACAGCCTCAGTACAGACCCTCTGACAGTGCATCACTCCCTCAGTAATGACCCCCTGACAGTGCAGCTCACCCTCAGTACTGACCCACTGACAGTGCAGCACTCCCTCAGTACAGACCCTCTGACAGTGCAGCACTCCCTCAGTACTGACCCTCTGACAGTGCAGCAGTCCCTCAGTACTGACCCTCTGACAGTGCAGCACTCCCTCAGTACTCACCGTCTGACAGTGCAGCACTCCCTCAGTACAGACCCTCTGACAGTGCAGCACTCCCTCAGTACTGACCCTCTGACAGTGCAGGGCTCCCTCAGTATTTACCCTCTGACAGGGCAGCAATCCCTCAGTACTGACCATGTGTCACTGCAGCGCTCCCTCAGTCCTGACCCTCTGACAGTGCAGCACTCCCTCAGTACTGACCCTCTGACAGTGCAGCACTCCCTCAGTACTGACCCTCTGATAGTGCAGCATTCCCTCAGTACTGACCCTCTGACAGTGCAGCGCTCCCTCAGTACTGACACTCTGACAGTGCAGCACTCCCTCAGTACTGACCCTCTGACAGTGCAGCACTCCCACAATACTAACCCCCTGACAGTGCAGCACTCCCTCTGTACTGACCCTCTGACAGTGCAGCACTCCCTCAGTACTGACCCACGGACAGTGCAGCACACCCTCAGTACTGACCCTCTGACAGTGCAGCACTCCCTCAGTATTGACCCTCTGACAGTGCAGCACTCCTTCAGTACTGACCCTCTGACAGTGCAGCACTTCATCAGTACTGACCCTCTGACAGTGCAGCACATCCTCAGTACTGACCCTCTGACAGTTTTGCACTCCCTCAGTACTGACCCTCTGACAGTGCAGCAGTCCCTCAGTACTGACCCTCTGACAGTGCAGCACTCCCTTAGTACTGACCCTCTGACAGTGCAGCACTTCCTCAGTACTGACCCTCTGAAAGTGCAGCACTCCCTCAGCACTGACCCTCTGACAGTGCAGCACTTCCTCAGTACTGACCCCCTGACAGTTTTACACGCCCTCAGCACTGACCTCTGACAGTGCAGCAGTCCCTCAGTACTGGCCGTCTAACAGTGCAGCACTCCCTCAGTACTGACATTCTGACAGTGCAGCACTCCCTCAGTACTGACCCTCTGAAAGAGCAGCACTGCCTCAGTACTGACCCTCTGACAGTTTTGCAATCCCTCAGCACTGACCCTCTGACTGTGCAGCACTCCCTCAGGACTGAACCTCTGACAGTGCAGCACTCCCTCAGCACTGACCATCTGACAGTGCAGCACTCCCTCATTACTGACCCTCTGACAGTGCAGCACTCCCTCAGTACTGACCCTCTGACAGTGCAGCACTCCCTCAGTACTGACCCTCTGAAAGTTTTGCACTCCCTCAGTACTGACCTATGACAGTGCAGCAGTCCCTCAGTATAGACCCGCTTACAGTGCAGCACTCCCTCATTACTGACCCTCTGCCAGTGCAGCACTCCCTCACTACTGAACCTCTGACAGTTTTGCACTCCCTCAGTACTGACCCACTGACCGTGCAGCACGCCCTCAGTACTGACTCTCTGACAGTGCATCAAACCATCAGTACTGACCCTCTGACAGTGCAGCACTCCCTCAGTACTGACCCTCTGACAGTGCAGCACTCCCTCAGTACTGACCCTCTGACAGTGCAGCAATCCCTCATTGCTGACCATGTGACAGTGCGGCGCACCCTGAGTACAGACCGTCTGACAGTCCAGCAATCTCTCAGCACTGATCCTCTGACAGTGTAACATGCCCTCAGTACTGACCCTCTGAAAGTGCAGCACTCCCTCAGTACTGACTCTCTGACAGTGCAGCACTCCCTCAGTACTGACCCTCTGACAGTGCAGCACTCCCTCAGTTCTGACACTGTGACAGTGCAGCAGTCCCTCAGTACTGACCCTCTGACAGTGCAGCACTCCCTCAGTACAGACTCTCTGACAGTGCATCAAACCCTCAGTACTGACCCTCTGACAGTGCAGCACTCCCTCAGTACTGACCCTCTGACAGTGCAGCACTCCCTCATTGCTGACCATGTGACGGTGCGGCGCAAATTGAGTACTGACTCTCTGAAGGTCCAGAAGTCTCTCAGTACTGATCCTTTGACAGTGTAACATGCCCTCAGTACTCACCCTCTGACAGTGCAGCACTCCCTCAGTACTGACCCTCTGGCAGTGCAGCACTCCCTCAGCACTGACCCTCTGACAGTGCAGCACTCCCTCAGTTCTGACCCTGTGACAGTGCAGCACTCCCTCAGTACTGACCGTCTGACAGTGCTGCACAGCCTCAGTACTGACGCTCTGACAGTGCGGCACTCCCTCAGTACTGACCCTCTGACAGTGCAGCACTCCCACAGTACAGACCCTCTGACAGTGCATCACTCCCTCAGTAATGACCCCCTGACAGTGCAGCTCACCCTCAGTACTGACCCACTGACAGTGCAGCACTCCCTCAGTACAGACCCTCTGACTGTGCAGCACTCCCTCAGTACTCATCGTCTGACAGTGCAGCACTCCCTCAGTACTGACCCTCTGGCAGTGCAGCACTCCCTCAGTACTGACCCTCTGACAGTGCAGCACTCCTCAGTATAGACCCGCTTACAGTGCAGCACTCCCTCATTACTGACCCTCTGACAGTTTTGCACTCCCTCAGTACTGACCCACTGACAGTGCAGCACGCCCTCAGTACTGACTCTCTGACAGTGCATCAAACCCTCAGTATTGACCCTCTGACAGTGCAGCACTCCCTCAGTACTGACCCTCTGACAGTGCAGCGCTACCTCTGTACAGAACCTCTGACATTCCAGCACTCCCTCAGTACTGACCCTCTGACAGTGCAGCAATCCCTCATTGCTGACAATGTGACAGTGCGGCGCACAATGAGTACTGACCCTCTGACAGTCCAGCCGTCTCTCAGTACTGATCCTCTGACAGAGCAGCACTCCCTCAGTACTGACCCTCTGAGAGTGCAGCACTCCCTCAGCACTGACCCTCTGACAGTGCAAAAGTCCCTCAGTATTGAGCATCTGAGAGTGCAGCACTCCCTCAGTACTGACCCTCTGAAAGTGCAGCACTCCATCAGTACTGACCCTGTGACAGTGCAGCACTCCCTCAGTACTGACCGTCTGACAGTGCAGCACAGCCTCAGTACTGACGCTCTGACAGTGCGGCACTCCCTCAGTACTGACACTCTGACAGTGCAGCACTCCCTCAGTACAGACCCTCTAACCGTGCATCACTCCCTCAGTAATGACCCCCTGACAGTGCAGCTCACCCTCAGTACTGACCCACTGACAGTGCAGCACTCCCTCAGTACAGACCCTCTGACAGTGCAGCACTCCCTCAGTACTCACCGTCTGACAGTGCAGGGCTCCCTCAGTATTTACCCTCTGACAGTGCAGCAATCCCTCAGTACTGACCATCTGTCACTGCAGCGCTCCCTCAGTCCTGACCCTCTGACAGTGCAGCACTCCCTCAGTACTGACCCTCTGACAGTGCAGCAATCCCTCAGTACTGACCCTCTGATAGTGCAGCATTCCCTCAGTACTGACCCTCTGACAGTGCAGCACTCCCACAATACTAACCCCCTGACAGTGCAGCACTCCCTCAGTACTGACCCTCTGACAGTTTTGCACTCCCTCAGTACTGACTTCTGACAGTGCAGCACTCCTTCAGTACTGACCCTCTGACAGTGCAGCACTCCCTCAGTACTGACCCTCTGAAAGTGCAGCACTCCCTCAGCACTGACCCTCTGACAGTGCAGCACTTCCTCAGTACTGACCCTCTGACAGTGCAGCACTTCCTCAGTACTGACCCTCTGAAAGTGCAGCACTCCCTCAGCACTGACCCTCTGACAGTGCAGCACTTCCTCAGTACTGACCCCCTGACAGTTTTGCACTCCCTCAGTACTGACCTCTGACAGTGCAGCACTCCTTCAGTACTGGCCCTCTGACAGTGCAGCACTCCCTCAGTACTGACATTCTGACAGTGCAGCACTCCCTCAGTACTGACCCTCTGAAAGAGCAGCACTGCCTCAGTACTGACCCTCTGACAGTTTTGCACTCCCTCAGCACTGACCCTCTGACTGTGCAGCAC
Organism: Carcharodon carcharias; assembly: GCF_017639515.1. Taxonomy (NCBI): domain Eukaryota; kingdom Metazoa; phylum Chordata; class Chondrichthyes; order Lamniformes; family Lamnidae; genus Carcharodon; species Carcharodon carcharias. The sequence continues at coordinate 467,141 of NC_054471.1, read as the reverse complement.
TCCCTCAGGACTGAACCTCTGACAGTGCAGCACTCCCTCAGCACTGACCATCTGACAGTGCAGCACTCCCTCAGTACTGACCCTTCTGACAGTGCAGCACTCCCTCATTATAGACCCGCTTACAGTGCAGCACTCCCTCATTACTGACCCTCTGACAGTGCAGCACTCCCTCAGTACTGACCCTCTGAAAGTTTTGCACTCCCTCAGTACTGACCTATGACAGTGCAGCAGTCCCTCAGTACTGACCCTCTGACAGTGGAGCACTTCATCAGTACTGACCCTCTGACAGTGCAGCACACCCTCAGTACTGACCCCCTGACAGTTTTGCAATCCCTCAGCACTGACCTATGACAGTGCAGCAGTCCCTCAGTACTGACCCTCTGACAGTGCAGCACTCCCTCAGTACTGACATTCAGACAGTGCAGCACTCCCTCAGTACAGACCATCTGACAGTGCCGCACTCGCTCAGTACTGACCCTCTGACAGGTTTCAACTCCCTCAGTACTGACCTCTGACAGTGCAGCATTCCCTCAGTACTGACCCTCTGACAGTGCAGCACTCCCTCAGTACAGACTCTCTGACAGTGCATCAAACCCTCAGTACTGACACTCTGACAGTGCAGCACTCCCTCAGTACTGACCCTCTGACAGTGCAGCACTCCCTCATTGCTGACCATGTGATGGTGCGGCGCAACCTGAGTACTGACCCTCTGACAGTCCAGCAGTCTCTCAGTACTGATCCTCTGACAGTGTAACACTCCCTCAGTACTGACACTCTGACAGTGCAGCACTCCCTCAGTACTGACCCTCTGACAGTGCAGCACTCCCTCAGCACTGACCCTCTGACAGTGCAGCAGTCCCTCAGTACAGACCCTCTGAAAGTGCAGCACTCCCTCAGTACTGACCCTGTGACATTGCAGCACTCCCTCAGTACTGACCCTCTGACAGTTTTGCTCTCCCTCAGTACTGACCTATGACAGTGCAGCAGTCCCTCAGTACTGACCCTCTGACAGTGCAGCACTTCATCAGTACTGACCCTCTGACAATGCAGCACACCCTCAGTACTGACCCCCTGACAGTTTTGCAATCCCTTTGCACTGACCCTCTGACAGTGCAGCAGTCCCTCAGTACTTCCCCTCTGACAGTACAGCACTCCCTCAGTATTGACATTCAGACAGTGCAGCACTCCCTCAGTACAGACCATCTGACAGTGCCGCAATCGCTCAGTACTGACCCTCTGAAAGATCAGCACTCCCTCAGTACTGACCCTCTGACAGTGCAGCACTCCCTCATTACTGACCCTCTGCCAGTGCAGCACGCCCTCACTACTGAACCTCTGACAGTTTTGCACTCCCTCAGTACTGACCCTCTGACCGTGCAGCACGCCCTCAGTACTGACTCTCTGACAGTGCATCAAACCCTCAGTACTGACACTCTGACAGTGCAGCACTCCCTCAGTACTGACCCTCTGACAGTGCAGCGCTCCCTCTGTACAGAACCTCTGACATTCCAGCACTCCCTCAATACTGACGCTCTGACAGTGCAGCAATCCCTCATTGCTGACCATGTGACAGTGCGGCGCACCCTGAGTACAGACCCTCTGGCAGTCCAGCAGTCTCTCAGCACTGATCCTCTGACCAGTGCCCTCAGTACTGACCCTCTGAAAGTGCAGCACTCCCTCAGTACTGACTCTCTGACAGTGCAGCACTCCCTCAGTACTGACCCTCTGACAGTGCAGCACTCCCTCAGTTCTGACACTGTGACAGTGCAGCAGTCCCTCAGTACTGACCCTCTGACAGTGCAGCACTCCCTCAGTACAGACTCTCTGACAGTGCATCAAACCCTCAGTACTGACCCTCTGACAGTGCAGCACTCTCTCAGTACTGACCCACTGACAGTGCAGCACTCCCTCATTGCTGACCATGTGACGGTGCGGCGCAACCTGAGTACTGACCCTCTGAAGGTCCAGAAGTCTCTCAGTACTGATCCTCTGACAGTGTAACATGCCCTCAGTACTCAACCTCTGACAGTGCAGCACTCCCTCAGTACTGACCCTCTGGCAGTGCAGCACTCCCTCAGCACTGACCCTCTGACAGTGCAGCACTCCCTCAGTTCTGACCCTGTGACAGTGCAGCACTCCCTCAGTACTGACCGTCTGACAGTGCAGCACTCCCTCAGTACTGACCCTCTGACAGTGCAGCACTCCCTTAGTACTGACCCTCTGACAGTGAAGCACTCCCTCAGTACTGACCGTCTGACAGTGCAGCACTCCCTCAGTACTGACCCTCTGACTGTGCAGCACTCCCTTAGTACTGACCCTCTGACAGTGAGGCACTCCCTCAGTACTCACCGTCTGACAGTGCAGGGCTCCCTCAGTATTTACCCTCTGAGAGTGCAGCACTCCCTCAGTATTGACCCTCTGATAGTGCAGCACTCCCTCAGTACTGACCATCTGTCACTGCAGCGCTCCCTCAGTCCTGACCCTCTGACATTGCAGCACTCCCTCAGTACTGACCCTCTGACAGTGGTGCACTTCCTCAGTACTGACCCTCTGAAAGTGCAGCACTCCCTCAGCACTGACCCTCTGAAAGTGCAGCACTCC